>NW_020630631.1:0-2112 GCF_003573695.1 Papaver somniferum
TATTAATTCATCATATATCCGTTAGTTATCATGATCTTTAAGTTTGTATCATATTTAAATGAGCAATGCATCAAAGAATTTTCTTCAACGAAATTTCATTATTGAATTATACTTATAGACTTGCTTAATGCTCGATTTCGTTTTACGAAAAGTTCATTATGTTTGGACATTTCAATTAAAGGGTGTTATTATTTTTACAATTTATGTATGATGACATGCCTTTGAGTAAAGGTTTATGATTAATGTTTTAGGGTTACTCATAATTGTTATAATCGACTAATTTTATGATCAGATCAAGGATGTCCATATCATTGATTAGGACCATGCAATGTCACAAGAAAAGCTAGTGTGATATTTGCAATTCTACATATTTGCTGGATTGTTTAGTTATCGCCACAGTGATGCTAAATTCTTATCTTGTAAGTGTTGTATATTTTGAGTCCTCTTAGTTTGATTTAACTATTAGAACAATGCTGCTCACAAGTAGTTTTGGTTCACAAATTTAAAAAAGAATTAAGGTTATCTAAATGTTTCATATACATGTGAAATAATAGCCACCCACAGGTGACTACAACTCACATTATATTAGGTTGAACATATTTAGAATTATTGGAGTTTGTTAATACATTTTAGGACGTGAGTTGCCCACAGTTGATTCTAGTTATGGTATTAAACAAACATAATGTTGTGTGTATGAGAAGGTAAAATATGTACTAATGTTTTTCATGTCTCACATTGTTCCTTGATAAGGTTTTACCCACAGGAGAATCTTATTGAAGGTATGTAACTATTGTAAGCTTAATTGTCATTTATCTCTATTATAAATTTCAGATTTTGTTCTTATTAATTGGTTTTATGATTATTTTGTAGACTTTTAATGGTCCAATTTTTGGAAGATAAAATTGTTTATCACCTAATGATTTTTCGCATTACTGTGTAAATTTATCGATTGCATTATGAATCTCAATCCATGGATGTTTTATCGAACATTCATTATTGAAATTGAGAGGCAATTATAGACAAAGTGAAAATCATAAAGTCTGACAAAGGTGGTGAATATTGTGAAAGGTATGACAAAACAGGATAATATCCTAAATCTTTTGCATAATATCTTCAAAAGTTTGGAATTGTTGCTCAATACACACGGCCAACTTATCCTTGGCATAATAGTGTATATCAAAAGGCTAAATCATACTTTTATGAAAATGGTTAGAAGCATGATAAGCCATTCATAATGTCTATACATTTGTTGATGTTTGTTCTTTCTGCAACTGTGTAATTTAAGTTATGGCTGTTCAGTTGGAGGTAAGGGCTTACATTCTAAAGAATGAAAATTGGATTTGAAAACTATTACTGGATCGTTGGTTTTCCTAAATAATCAAAATGGTATCCATTAATGTTCTAACCGTAGTATGGTATTTATTGAAATCGAAAATATAAATTTATTAATGATGACATAATTAGTGGGAGTACGTGGATATATCTGTTCAAGAAATCATGATAATGATCCCTTTATTTAAGATATATACAGATATTGTGAATCTTCTCATTATCACAATGTTAGATAATAAAGACCACAAATTACTGTTCCAATACTCCATAATATAACTACTGCCAATAAGGAAATTTTTGATAACAACAGCATTAAGAAGGTCTCAACAGAGATTGAAAGAAAGTTATTCATGTTGTTTCAGTGATTTTCTTACAAGAATTTATTACATTTTTATATGGAAGACTGTACCATTTCCTGAAAGAAAGTTATCCATCCATCAATGAGAGTCGACCATTTCCTGATGCCGATTCTACCATCTGCGGGATATCTGGTAATGGAAAACTGTCTTTTGGACATGCTTTATTTAGGTCATTGAAATCTATGCAAATCCTTATCCCCTTATTCTTCTTTGGCACTACCACCATATTTGATATCCATTCCGGGTATTTTGCTGGCCTTATAATCTCCGCTTCCAACATCTTTTGCAATTCTGCTTCTATTTGGGGATGATATGTGGTTGATATCTTCCTTATCCTTTGCTTAAATAGCTTTGCATTCTTTTTAATAACCAATCTGTGGCATGCAACAGATTGATCTATTCCTGGCATCTCCTTCATACC
>NW_020630632.1:0-234 GCF_003573695.1 Papaver somniferum
AACGGTGGTATCTCTAGTCATATCCACATCCTTTTGAATTGGTGAATAATCATTAAAATTGTTGGGATCTGAACCAGAAATAATATTATCATTATGAAGCTCAAATGGAGTAACTAGTTCCGGATCACTATGCCTATAAATGTATGATTCTTCATCAATATTATCTTCATCATAATCATCATGAACCTCATCTAAAGTAGTGTCTTTTATTCTAACCTCGTCCTCTAGATTGGG
>NW_020630632.1:267-521 GCF_003573695.1 Papaver somniferum
AAGTAGTGTCTTTTATTCTAACCTCGTCCTCTAGATTGGGCAAATATTCACTATTGATATCAAGAGTAGAATTGGAAACACTATTTTGGAAATTTAGATTATTTCGAGCAGCATTAGCTAACTTTTCATTTTTTGCCTCTAAACGTGCTTGAATTTCACTGAGCGTAACACTTATACGTTCACAAGTCTCATTGAATATCTTAGACCGTTGTGTACTCTCTTCTCTTGAACTAACTGCATGTTCATACTCCCTT
>NW_020630632.1:721-911 GCF_003573695.1 Papaver somniferum
TCGTTCTTTGTAACGGTGTTTGCAATTAACGTTGCAAACACCCGATTTTATCATTTTTCTCCATTTCATCCTTGTAAACATCTTTTGAGCAATGAATATCAATTTTGAGCAAGTTTACACAGTGATGAGCTAAACCCATCCTCTGGGGCAACAGAGGAAACTATTCGGCCAATGAAAAAGGGGTAATTTC
>NW_020630633.1:0-341 GCF_003573695.1 Papaver somniferum
TGTAAATTCAAATTTTTAATATTAATCGGCGGTTTGATAAAATATGGAATTCCCGAATATGATTAATCGTATTGAAGTGTTATAATACTGTTGTTCCGATTACATAGTTTCAAAAAAAATTATAACCATTCCTCGAAAAAAAACGATCAAACATCGTCATCATCCGAGGGGATCAATTCGAGTAACTCAGCGGGAAAGTTGTTGTCCATAACACGATCCAAATCAACCATGTTGGACTCATATTGTTTCACCCAATCCTTGCAATGGTTCATCGGGAAGTAATCGTGCCACTTACTCAACGGAGGTAACGGACAATCTTTCTTTACTCTTAAACCGATAAA
>NW_020630633.1:541-842 GCF_003573695.1 Papaver somniferum
ATTTTTGTAGTGATAAAATGGGTTTTCTCTTTTTTTCCTTCACCTTCTTCTCTATAACTCTAACAACTCAAAAATTAAAAAGAAATGGAAAAAATGAAACACAAATCATTCTAATACTGCATCGACTACAATCAGAAGTATGGGAACGATTTTGGCTTCCGATTGCATTCGGAGGGTAACAATGTTATCATATCCTCCGAATATATAAAGGTAATTTCGCCATTACGAATTACGCGAGATAAGGGCTGGCTACATTTTCCCTTTGGGTGACCTTTTTTGTTTTATTGTTGGCCCCTAAATC
>NW_020630633.1:853-1000 GCF_003573695.1 Papaver somniferum
TACGCGAGATAAGGGCTGGCTACATTTTCCCTTTGGGTGACCTTTTTTGTTTTATTGTTGGCCCCTAAATCCTTTTGAGTTGCCCCTAAAAACACCAGGAAAACAAGACCTCTGTTTGATAAGAAATGCAGATTTCTTTTGCTTTGA
>NW_020630634.1:0-463 GCF_003573695.1 Papaver somniferum
ATATAGCGATAGTAAGGATCGTTCCCACGAGGAGCAAGAGGTTTTAGTTGTCTTATAATGTCACAAAAAAGGGGGGTTTTAGATTTTATAAAGTAAAAGAATAAACAAAGCAATTAAAAAGATAAAGTTGAATCAATAAGAGAGATTAGATCAGGGAATCCTTCTTCGTTGCAAAACAATGATTCAAGTTATGTTCTTTTCCACTTTTTATTAGTCACAGATTATCACCAACCATAGGTAAAGCAGCTAGCTCAGTGCTAAACCCCTAAATCCCTAGTATCACCAGATACGGAATTTCTCGACTACCGGATTCTATTCACCAAACCACCTAGTAGTAGAACACTCAAGATGTAATTTAGTTAAACGCATTAAGATTTATGAATTTATTAGGTTTATATTAGTAGTTAGACTCTTAGCTCAAGGTCTACTTGCTAACGTTGTTTCCACACACAATTGCTCAACG
>NW_020630634.1:481-992 GCF_003573695.1 Papaver somniferum
AATTAACAAATCAATTTAGTATGCATCCTAAACGACCTATCAATCAACCATGAATGTATAAACATTCCTATTAGTAAAAACAAACGATAATCATGTGAAAACTTCAAAGTAGATTTAAAACAAAACTCAAAACATATCAAGAACTAGGAATTCATCCTCAATCAATAAAATTAGCTACTCATGCTAAGAAATTCACACAAAGAATAAAGAAAATAGAAGTGTTGTGTGTGTCAAAGGTGTGTAAAAATTGTGTAGAGAACTTCTCTATTTATAGGCTTCAATTTCCTAGCAATCCTCTTAGGAATAGAATCCTCATTCCATAATAACACCACTTTCCCTTTGTATCTCAACTTCCAAATCCAAGTCTTTCTCAAATCTTCCATCTTCTCTTTCCAAATCCAAGCCCAATTATTCAAACCCATGAGTCTAGATGAGTCTAGAAAATTCTTCATTAAATGAGTCGCCTATGAAATGACAATATTGCCCATTTCGCACAAATTGGGTGATTTCT
>NW_020630635.1:0-476 GCF_003573695.1 Papaver somniferum
ACGGTATTTACCTATTGTGCAAGAAATAGTAGGGGACCCTGGGTCTTTATACTTAGGAGTAGTGGTATTCTGAATAATAGAACTCACATAACTAGCTAGGAAGGCTTTCTTCTGGACACTAAGTTTTCGCTTTCGCGTACACATATCCTTAAGAAACTTGGCATAAGCAGGAATCTGCTTAATCGCATCTAACAAGGGGAGGTTGATAGTAACCTGCTTAAAAACCTCCAATATATCATTAAAGTTGAACTCCTTCTTAGTTGGAACTAGCAGCTGGGGGAACGACGCTCTGGGAACAAAGCTGGGCTCAGCATGACCCTCATTGGTCTCTTTGGAGACGCTATCAGTCTCCTCATTTTCTGGCTCAGAAGGGTGAACTACAGCATGTTCACTATCAGGCATGGCAACCTTATTGTCAACTTTCTTTCCACTCCTAAGGGTTGTTATAGAATTCACATGATTGTACGATTTCTCTC
>NW_020630635.1:487-1000 GCF_003573695.1 Papaver somniferum
GCAACCTTATTGTCAACTTTCTTTCCACTCCTAAGGGTTGTTATAGAATTCACATGATTGTACAATTTCTCTCTTTTAGGATTAGGATCAGTTTGACTAGGGAATCTTCCATCTTCTCTTTCACTAAGAAACTTAGCTATTTGGCCGAATTGAAGTTCTAAGTTAGCAAGAGACTGGGAATTATTCTTAAAATTCTGCCTGGTTTCTTCTTGAAAACTACAGTGGTTCTTTGAAAACATCTCATGGTTCTTTGCTAACATAGTAAGGGTTTCTTCTAAGGTGGAGATCTTTTTCTCATTCTGAAACTGGGGTTGACCTGAAGAGTTCTTAGCATAACCAAAACCAGGGGGAGGCTTAGAATTACTAGACTGTCCTTGATTCTGACCCTTAGACCAAGAAAAATTAGGATGGTTTCTCCAACCAGGGTTGTAAGTCTCTGAGTATGGGTCAAACTTCTGTCGGTTCTCAAACCTAGCATTGTTATAGACAGCATGGGCTTGCTCTTCACTAACC
>NW_020630636.1:0-489 GCF_003573695.1 Papaver somniferum
AACCCTGGGACCTAGTCCAGAATTGAATACTCTCAGGATTAAGCCCCTACACAATATTACACTAACTTCATATAGTCGAGACCAAGTAACTAACCCTATAGTTCACCTAGTTCCGTCTGTATTCCCAAGCCTCCAACTTATAAATAAGTCACGTACTTGGATAAATCCCTTTGGTTCGTATTCCAAATAGTAAAAGAACAAGAAATTTGTTTGGTATCAACTCTATTCAACCAAGTGATATGAGTCGGACAAAGGCTCTTCCGTTTATCTCAACAAAAACTCCTTCGTCAGGTCTAGATCTATCTTATGTTCAATCACCCAAAAGTAATCGATTAAAATTAAGCCAACAATACCTTTAATTCGAAGAACCGTGTTGATGCCGATCTACTCAATTAATCAATCCAATCTACCACAAGGATAAACCGATTATTAATTGGATCCTCTTTTACCGAAACAAGTATTGTGCACACCAAAGATTGTAAAACCCAA
>NW_020630636.1:500-1000 GCF_003573695.1 Papaver somniferum
ATTATTAATTGGATCCTCTTTTACCGAAACAAGTATTGTGCACACCAAAGATTGTAAAACCCAATTCAGATCTTTCATATTTTCTTTGTATTCAAGTCTTCTTAAATCTTCAATAAAAACCTGCACACAATCACTTGAATCTCTTGTGATGAATCACGCACAGAACAGAGTCTGTGAATAATGGATTATCACAAGATCGTCTTTAGAACTAACAACAGTCTAAAGATCCCTGTCGAAACTCTGAACTAGTTTGAGTGAATCTTATATCCAAAGAGAAGATTCTCAAAAATAAACAAACTAGGTGCAATAAGATTTCAACCACCGTTAGTCAATCAAATCAATTGAAAACAAAGATAACCCGCAATCATCTAGTTTCCCACCAACGGGTCGCGCTAGAGCTTGTCAATCCCAAAGAAGACTTTAAACTGAGCGGCCGTAAGAGATTTCACCTAATTAGATTACTCTCCTCTCTGATAGGCGGCTACACCAGTAACAACAAC
>NW_020630637.1:0-316 GCF_003573695.1 Papaver somniferum
TATCACCCTCAGACTAGTGGTCAGGTAGAGGTTTCCAATAGGGAAATTAAACGTATTCTAGAGAAAACAGTTAATCCAAATAGGAAAGACTGGTCGTCGAGGCTTACTGATGCCTTATGGGATTACCGTACTGCGTTTAAGACACCCATTGGAATGTCACCTTATCGTTTATTGTTTGGCAAGGCATTTCACCTACCTGTTGAGTTAGAGCATCGATCCTATTGGGCTATTAAGAACTTAAATTTTTCACTTGACAAGGCAGGAGCTCAAAGAAAGCTCCAGCTCAATGAGTTGGACGAGATTCGTAGAGATGCAT
>NW_020630637.1:516-865 GCF_003573695.1 Papaver somniferum
TCCGTCGATTGAGCCCAGTCTAATCGATTTAAACACCCATATCAGATTCCTAGACCCATAAGGAGTCTATCCTATGAAAATCAGAGGTTTAATCGACCTCAAACCCCTCCAAATCACGATTTCCAAAACTGTTCTTCACTGCACCTATTTCCCCGCCAAAACCTGGTTTTTGAAATGTTGAAGATGGTTGCCCCTTATCCAGAGTAGGGGTGCGATTAGCAACTTCCCGGAAATGGGATGCCCCTTAGTAACTAGGTTACCCCTTATCCAAAGTGAGAGTCTGAATAAAAAATGTCCTCCGGGTGCTTTCCGACAACTTTTCGAGTCAATTTTTTCCAAAAATGTTTAT
>NW_020630638.1:0-595 GCF_003573695.1 Papaver somniferum
AGAGTGACTAATTAGATCTAATTGAAAATCACCAAATACCAATGCTTCTGCACCCCTAATTTGCTAGTATCCAATTCACTCTAAGTGCCAGATTCAAAATTCAACAAGTTTAACATTTATTACAAACAGAAACAAGTATCATTCTTGCAAGTTGCATCTAACAAACAAATCCCCTAAATCTCTGTAAAGAATACTAATGAGTAATGAAACAATCATAAAAATACTTTTGTCATTTTAATCATACAAGTCTAATATGTAAACACACTCAATGACTCAATGTGCTGCAGCTATGAGCTTTACCATGAACATCCAAACATGATAAAATGTGCCAAAGTGATTATAATGCAGACGGCTATTTATAGTTTATTAATTTTGGACCAAGAGGCAAGAAAATACATAAAAAAACATATGCAGTTTCACTTACTTAACGGGAAGTTCCACGAGGAGAAAATGAGAACAAGGCCAAGGGGTTCAGGTACTACTTCTCCCGGGGCTGGAAAAAAGAGCAATGGTATTCTTCCCTGCAACCCAAACACACGATCAGATGATGATTGTGTACAGACTACAAAAAGAATGAAAATTATCATAAAAGATA
>NW_020630638.1:606-1000 GCF_003573695.1 Papaver somniferum
GAACCCAAACGCACGATCAGATGATGATTGTGTACAGACTACAAAAAGAATGAAAATTATCATAAAAGATAAAGAAGTCAAATTTTATTTGATTTAAATTTACAAAATGTACTTACAGACTTAGGGGACATCCACTTATCCAAACTGCTTAAAGCAAAATTTAAAGATTTCACTAGAACTCCAATCTACAAGACAAAAAGGATAAAAGTACAACACTGGTTTAAATGTAGAAAAATGCTGGTAATATGAATGATACTTCGAAAAAGAACAACTGAATTTGAATTGTACTAAATGAATCAAAAATTGTACTAAAATTTTACTAAAATTTTAATTTTAATTTTATATAAAACAACAGAAAAAATCCAAGCAAAAATACCCTTTTTTTACCGATCAT
>NW_020630639.1:0-488 GCF_003573695.1 Papaver somniferum
TTATCTCTTTCCTCGGAAAGACGCAGCATACTATCCCTAACCCCAGGGCCTAAGAAAGAACGAGCCTGTTGTAACTCTCCTTCTAAAAAGCGCACTCTAGCCTCTAAGTCTGAAGCATGTTCTCGAGCATCACGCAGGTTGTCACGCGTCCATAGCAGCGTACCATTAAACAAACAACGGTCATGATTGTACTTATTTTGCATATCAACCATCAGTGTTCGCTTTTCACGCCACTCAGCTGTTAAGGCGTTGTGCTCATCAGCACGAGCATTCCACTTTACGGCTTCACTCTTCAACTTACCCACCAACTCTGCAATACGGGATTTTTGTCGTTCCCTTTCTTTCTGAAGCCATATCAACTCGGGGACTCCACCCACTGAAGATAGGGTGGGGAGACTCAGACAGAACACCAAAATACAGATAGGGAATCACAAGGAGTAAAGAATCCGTAAAATACAAACCTGTGAAGGACGAGACACTTCTACGAG
>NW_020630639.1:499-1000 GCF_003573695.1 Papaver somniferum
GATAGGGAATCACAAGGAGTAAAGAATCCGTAAAATACAAACCTGTGAAGGATGAGACACTTCTACGAGTCTGCTCCAACTCATTGCGGACTATAGCAAGCTCTGAACGAAGACTCTCCTCAGCATTGCCCAGCTGTTCTTTTTCTTTCAGACGGCCCCTCAGGTCATTTATTTCCGCTTCAGCTGCAGACAACTTCTCTTCCCTATGACGAAGCTTGGCCTCCAACTTTAGAGACTTTTCTTTAAAGAACTGGTATAGAACATGGTTACAATGTTCGCTCCTCATCATCTACGTCAAAATCAACAAACATTATTATACCAAAGGAATCAGATATCACGAAAAACACAATGCGCGGATATCATAAAAAGAGTACAAGGATTTACCTCTAAAACACGCTGCTGGGGATAACCGTACTGGTACCCATCAGCTATGGCCATCATATCAGCAACATATGAGGGAGGATCAACCACTAAATTAGCTTTCGAAGCTTTAAGATCTTT
>NW_020630640.1:0-366 GCF_003573695.1 Papaver somniferum
GAATGTCCACACCATGGATTTGAGAAGTGGAGACTTGTCGCTATCCTCTATGAGGGACTAGACTTTAAATCTCGAGCCATGGTTGAGTGTATGTGTAATGGTGAATTTCTTGATAAAACTGTGGATGATGCATGGAAATTTTTAGCTGAGAGTGCAGAGAAAACCCGTCAATGGGAATCCATTAGGGAAACTGAGACACTGTCACATGATATAGGTGATAATGAATTGAACTTTGAAAATAGCATGTATAGTCCTTCCCATGTGTATGATATTGAATATGAACCTAATCTAGAGGAACATGAGTTGACTAATGACACCGCAACTGCTAATAGGGACAAGTATGCATATTACTATGATGATGATGAT
>NW_020630640.1:566-1000 GCF_003573695.1 Papaver somniferum
CCCATATTCTGTATTTTCATTGTTTTTAAGAATAAATATTTTTATTAATTAATTTTGCATTTTTAGGTACCAAATAAAGTTTGGATGAATAGCGGAGCGGAAAAGAGCAGAAAAGTAGTGAAAAGCCGGGAGGAAATACACAAGGAAGCCGCGAAAAATGTTGTGCACAAGATCAAAAGGCTAGAAATGGGCTTGAAGAGGAAGAATTGTTCTTAAAGAAGATATGGGCTTGGCATACCCAAGTCCCAAAACCCTCATCCAAATCCATTTCCTATATCCATACCCGTTTCCCTTTCTAGCCGTCAGATTGGATCATCTCAGCATCCTACGGTCGCAGCATCGCCAGTACATCAAAGTCTGAAGCTTCTGTCTAACACTACAGCACCTAACTCCATCTTGAGCCGTCAGTTTCGTTGTATCGGGCATCCAACGGT
>NW_020630641.1:0-372 GCF_003573695.1 Papaver somniferum
CTTTTGATAACTTATAAACCTTATGCTCTTGTCCTTTTACTTCAAAACCTTCTGGTTGTTCAACATACACATCTTCTCGCAATTCACCATGTAAGAATGTTGTCTTAACGTCTAAGTGGTGAATTTCCCATGAGTTTGATGCAACTTCTTCTATTAAGAGACGAATTGTCTCTAGTCTAGCAACTGGTGCGAAAACTTCATCAAAGTCTATGCCTGATTCTTGAACTATCCTTTAGCTACAAGTCTTGCCTTATATTTGTTGACAATACCATCAGCATTCCGTTTTATTTTGAAAATCCACTTAAGACCAATCAGTTTAACCCACCTGGCTTATCAACTAGAAACCAAGTCTTGTTTCTGTTGATTGAAATA
>NW_020630641.1:383-627 GCF_003573695.1 Papaver somniferum
GTAGTGTCTCTTACCAGTCATGTGATTGCTGGCTCCATTATCTAAATACCAGATTCCTTCTTCTCCATCCTTTGATTCGTAGTTCTTTGGTATTAGGTTCCCTTCGTTTAAGAATACAACTTCGTGTATGAAAAGAGTTGTATTTGCTTCTCTTGTTTCATTCTTGTTTGCTTCTTCCATCTTTTGTATTCTTTCAGGGCATACAGAGGAGAAGTGTCCTGGTTTATCACATCTGTAACAAATA
>NW_020630641.1:638-1000 GCF_003573695.1 Papaver somniferum
TTTGTATTCTTTCAGGGCATACAGAGGAGAAGTGTCCTGGTTTATCACATCTGTAACAAATAATGTTTGATCTATCCTTCTTTTCTTTCCCTTGGTTTTGATCATTCTGACTTGTTGTTTTATCTTGTGAGTTAAACCTTCCTCCCCTTCCTCGGCCTCTGTTTCCTCTACCACCTCTTCCACGACCTCTTCCTCTTGTCGCAGAGTTTGTTGGTAAGAGTTTGTGTACAAGAGTTTTCCTTGAGTTTCTCCATTGTTTTCTTCATCAAGGATTCTTTCTTCATATGCTTTCAATCTTCCAATTATATCTTCATAGCTAGTCTTCTTTAAATCTAAGACTTGTTCGAGAGAAGCTATGATAT
>NW_020630642.1:0-278 GCF_003573695.1 Papaver somniferum
CATGTCTCAACACCAAGAGGAAAATATGTTGAGGAAGCATTCCTAGCAACACAGTGGTGGTGTTGAGGAATTTGCACGTCTCAACACCAAGAGAAAAGTGTGTTGAGGAAGCTTTCCTAGCAACACAATAGTGGTTTTGAGGAATTTGAACGTCTCAACACCAAGAGGAAGAATGTGTTGAGGAAGCATGCCTAGCAACACAATAATGAGTGTTGAGGAATTTAGACCTCTCAACACTAAGAGGAAGGATGTGTTTAGGAAGCATGCCTAGCAACACA
>NW_020630643.1:0-260 GCF_003573695.1 Papaver somniferum
GTTTGATTTGAATACATCCTATGAAGATTTGGAGAGGTTAAAACAAGCCAGCAGACGCGTGCATGGAAAGAAAATTTCTTGGGAATATTTTCATTCACTGCCGAGTAATGGGAAGATTTTTTGGATTAATGAGAAGTTATTCTTGGTCCAAAGGTGTATAAATATAACTCTTGGGTTAGAATAGAGGGTGTCGAGAGTTGGGAGGAGAAGAGAGGAAGCTGCAGAGGAAGAATCACGAATTCTCTCTGCTGCTGCTGCTG
>NW_020630643.1:308-613 GCF_003573695.1 Papaver somniferum
AAAGGTGTATAAATATAACTCTTGGGTTAGAATAGAGGGTGTCGAGAGTTGGGAGGAGAAGAGAGGAAGCTGCAGAGGAAGAATCACGAATTATCTCTGCTGCTGCTGCTGCTGTTCGTGATGAAGATGAAGAACATGAAGAACGGACTCGCAAGGGAAGTGGTTTATCAACAGTGAGAAAGACTCACTGGTAGGTTTCTAAAAAGACCTACAAACTAATACCGCAAGTGCACGGTGTCGATTGAAGCTAATGTGCAAATACGGGTCGATCCACAGAGACTTGGTGTGTGTTGAGATCCTCCTAA
>NW_020630643.1:813-2143 GCF_003573695.1 Papaver somniferum
AAAGAGTTATATCTCTCTTTCTCGATTCAATACTTATTCAAGCAAATAGAAATCTGCGAGTCTAATTGAATACAAGAGAAATCACTTGAACGGTACCAAAGACCAATGTTCAAGTATCAATCAATTTCAATCAACAACCAAAGGTTGGATTACCCAATTGATTGATTCAAATGCACAACCTGTGATATTTCAATTATGTAACAAAATATAATGCGGAAAGAAATAACACAGACACCAGAAGTTTTGTTAACGAGAAAACCGCTAATGCAGAAAAACCGCGGGACCTAGTCCAGATTGAACACACACTGTATTAAGCCGCTACAGACACTATCCTACTACAAACTAACTTCGGTCTGGACTCTAGTTGAGCCCCAATCAATCTCACACTGATATAAGGTACAATTTCGCTCCTACGTCTCTGATCCCAGCAGGATACTTGATTCCCTTAGCTGATGTCACCCACAACTAAGAGTTGCTACGACCCAAAGTCGAAGACTCTAATAAACAAATCTGTATCACACAGAAAAGTATACGGTTATAGATAAATCTGTATCCCACAGAAATGCCTACGGTTTTTTGTTCCGTCTTTTGATAAATCAAGGTGAACAGGAACCAATTGATAAACCAGACTTATATTCCCGAAGAACAGCTCAATATTATCAATCACCTCACAATAATCTTAATCGACTGGTGAAAGAAGATATTGTGGAATCACAAGCGATGAGACGAAGATGTTTGTGACTACTTTTATATCTTGCCTATCGGAGAAATCAATTTCAAGCCAATCCCTACGATTGTACTCAGCACGATAGAAGCAGCAAGATCAGATCAAACAACTACGAGAAAGTAGTATCGGTCTGGCTTCACAATCCCCATGAAGTCTTCAAGTCGTTAACCTACAGATCTCGGTAGAAACCTAAGGTTAAAGGAGAATCGACTCTATCTAATACAACTAGTATCACACAGGAGGTGTGGGGATTAGGTTTCCCAGTTACTAGAATTCTCCCATATGTAGTCTTCAAATCAGGTTTTGCAATCAATGATAGCTTAGTAACAAAGCATTCAATATTCACCGCTAGATGAAAACCTGATTAGATTCAAGCTAATATCTTTCAACCATTAGATCGAAACTTAGCTTGTTACACATAAATGAAATGCATGTTTCTAGGTTTGTGTAACCGTACCCAAAGTTGTACATTTAGTTGGTTAAACAGTAGTTAACCAAATGGTTAGCCATATGAGCACTTTCATATCAACCATATTATTCTTTACCACAACTAGTTCAAATGACTCAAATGAACTAGTTAGAGAGTTGTTCAATTGCTTAGAT
>NW_020630643.1:2343-2637 GCF_003573695.1 Papaver somniferum
TGACTTAGAGGATCCTAAATTATTTAGGTTATTTTGTGATTCCAGGTTCTTATCTGAGTTTTTCCAGACTCTAGGACCTAATAATTTGGATCCTACCTATGAAGAAATGCATCCGAGGAAAATAGTCTATTTAGACCCCTTCATAGAACCAGAACCTGAACTGCAATTAGCAATAGTTATCCAGAAACTAGGTAAGGGCATGCTAGTCTTGTACATTTTCTTGGTTCACTGCAGTTTCCTTTTGTCAGCTCTTTTTGGTTTTAAAGACCCACAGTTATTCCGGATACTGTTATA
>NW_020630643.1:2743-3000 GCF_003573695.1 Papaver somniferum
AAGACCCACAGTTATTCCGGCTACTGTTATACGGTTTGAGTTGACTAAACCTTTTCTATGTCTGGCTGAAGACTTTAAACTTAGCACTTCTTGGGAGGTAACTCAATCTCATGCAACACGGTAATATCTTTCCTTATCTCTTTTGCTTCAAATGGTAACAGTTTTTCCTTGTTCATGCTTTTAATTTCATCTTTAGAACATTGAGGACAATGTTAGATTTAAGTTTGGGGGTATGGGAGAAACTTTTTAGTTGCAGT
>NW_020630644.1:0-501 GCF_003573695.1 Papaver somniferum
TATATTTTGATGGGTCCGCCACTCCGAGCAATGATACCGGTGGGGAGGGTATTGTGCTGGTATCTCCATCCGGTGAAGTCTTCTCACATTAATTCAAGTTGGATTTCCATTGCACCAACAATTCAGCAGAATATGAAGCTTTTCTCCTACGACTATCTTTGGCCAAGAAAGCAGGAGCGAAACATCTAGAGATCAGGGGAGGCTCAAAGTTGTTGGTCAATCAAATGAATGGCATATACTCTCTCAAAGAAATAACACTTGCTCCATTCAGGACTGAGGCACAACGACTATTAGCTCATTTTTCCGATGCAATAATTGTCCATACCGGACGCACCAACAATAGACATGCTGATTGTCTAGCGACCCTAGCATCCAAACTGCAATTTGAGGGGTCTGAGAAATCCATCACTGTGCAAAGACGCGTTGTGTCATCCACGTGGCTTACTCAAGTCGAAGATGCTCAGTCAAGCGACTGGCGAGCGCCCATTATTTATGAATTGA
>NW_020630644.1:512-1000 GCF_003573695.1 Papaver somniferum
TGCTTAGTCAAGTCGAAGATGCTCAGTCAAGCGACTGGCGAGCGCCCATTATCCATGAATTGAGCAATTCTCTTACGGAGGGGAAAATTAGCCTCAAGGAGTTGAAAAACTTTATCTTGCTGCACGGATCGTTATATTATCGCAATCCTGATGGATCCCTGTCTCGATGCCTCGGAGATGAAGAAGCCGGTGAAGAACTCAAACGTATACATGAAGAAATATGTGGGAAAACTCTAGTGGTCACACTTTTCAGAAGGCTTCAAAGGCTCGGATACTATTGGCCTTCCATGGAAGCTCAGTCGAGGATGCTGCAAGGATCATGTCCCAATTGTCAGACACCACCTCATCATTTGGAGGTTCTAACACTTCATCACACTGGGGACTGGAGAGAACCTTACATAAAATATCTTCGTGACAAGAGGTGCAATCAAACTCATTCAGAGAGCCAAACGTTTTGTCTACTTGGAAGGGATTTTGTATCGCAAAAT
>NW_020630645.1:0-211 GCF_003573695.1 Papaver somniferum
TTAATCAGTATTCTATGACCAAAAATCATGGTTATAGACACGCATTTGGGGTTAATCGAGATTAGGGTTGTTATTGATTCTTTTACCCAATTTGTAAATTGGGATATTAGTTTAGTTATCTGCTCTAAGTTTGAGACAAGGATTGTTAGTTTTTCACTCTTATATTTTAGTCGATTATGAATGTATTTTCGAATTGAGACAAGGGTTGTTA
>NW_020630645.1:411-781 GCF_003573695.1 Papaver somniferum
TAACAACCCTTGTCTCAATTCGAAAATACATTCATAATCGACTAAAATATAAGAGTGAAAAACTAACAATCCTTGTCTCAAACTTAGAGCAGATAACTAAACTAATATCCCAATTTACAAACTGGGTAAAAGAATCAATAACAACCCTAATCTCGATTAACCCCAAATGCGTGTCTATAACCATGATTTTTGGTCATAGAATAATGATTAAAGACCATAAACTCCAACGACAAGAAGAAAAAAAAGAATCATGAAGGGAAAAAAATGAATCATGAAGGAAAATACAGATAGTTAGGAGAAAGAAAAGAAGAAAATCAGCGAGAGAAGACATATCTGTTGTTCGAAGTCGATGATGACGCTATGGATGTCG
>NW_020630645.1:792-1000 GCF_003573695.1 Papaver somniferum
TCTGTTGTTCGAAGTCGATGATGACGCTATGGATGTCGAATAAATAGAAAAAATATATTGAGAATATGAATCTAAATTAAATGCGTTTGAAAGGGAAATGAATTCGGCGTTACAGAAAAAAGGAAAAAAACAGAAGCTCGAGTCTTTTTCGCTAATTCCTCCCTTGCAGATGTAGATGGGGAAAAAAGAGCTGCCGGTTTTTTGGGAA
>NW_020630646.1:0-264 GCF_003573695.1 Papaver somniferum
GGGAAACTAATAGCCTCAGTTCCACCAGTTCACCAGCAACAGCAGAGGCAGCACAAGCAGGAGCACCACAACAGCTACAACATTAGTCTTGGCAGCAGCAGAGGCTGGCAGCAGCAACAGGAAAGAGGAAGAAAGTAGCAGCAAGTGGCAGGCCCAGCTGCAACTCAATCAGCAGCAACATCAAGGGCTCAGCCAAGCAAAACAGAGTCACAACAGCACAGCAACAGGAGCACCTGGAAAGCTCAACAGAATTTGTCAAGAACA
>NW_020630646.1:464-704 GCF_003573695.1 Papaver somniferum
GGGAAAACTAGGATATTGAATCCACCTAAATCCTCAGCTATATCATGTCCAGTGCAAGTCTTGTTTTTGGCCTTAGTAAACAAGGTGAAGGTTCAGGCCTGCCTTGTGTTCTGGGCTTTCATCTAGGATAAGCTATTCACCTAGTTCACTAATGCATCCCTAGCATTGATGGTCTTCTTACAGCACCATCAATCACAGATGGACTTGATCACTAATTGACTAACTATCTTATATCTAAAG
>NW_020630646.1:715-1000 GCF_003573695.1 Papaver somniferum
CACCATCAATCACAGATGGACTTGATCACTAATTGACTAACTATCCTATATCTAAAGAAAATTGCTCACCTAGTTAATCCTGTTCACCCCTAGCATTGGTGGTCTTCTTACAGCACCACCAATCACAGGTTACTATCATCACTGAGTAATCAATTCTCCATGGTTCTAATTCAAGCTCATCAAGAACAAAACTAAATCATGTGTGAAACCCTAGTTTAAAATATGTGGCACGCGTGATTGGCACGTTTGGCTATCATGCACGGCTGGCATGTGTAGAGATGATGC
>NW_020630647.1:0-329 GCF_003573695.1 Papaver somniferum
TATTTTTTTTACTTTAAAATATCTTTTTTTATCTCAACAAATAAATTCCCATAGAAAAAAAAACTGGAAAAAAAATACGGCTACGAAGTAACGGTTTGGTACTATTCATACGGTTACTCAGTTTCCGTATCATGCAGGGAAGGGATGAAAAGGCACTATAGTGAAGCTGCCTTCCTTGTGATATCCCTTCCCTGCATACGAGGGATAGGGAAGGGATGAGGCAATCATAGATTCATAGTGCTCTAGCTCTTAATAATTCATCCAACGATTACTTAAACCCCAGAACCCTCATACTTTCCATCTTTCCGACTTCGAAACATGTTCCCCCC
>NW_020630647.1:340-1000 GCF_003573695.1 Papaver somniferum
CCAGACAGGCAAAACTCGTCATCTCCTCTCGGAACTTCAATTCCAAACAGACCTAACACCGGGACTCCTGCACCATGGGCTTCTCGATTATCCGTTCTTGCAAGGTAAAAATCAAATTTCAAATGCAAACATGGTAAAGTTCTAGGCTTACGTTTCTCACGATTAAAGTTTTTCCATTTCAAATATTGACTGATTATTTAACATATATGTTCTTGTTGTACTGTATTTGATTTAGGGTTTACAACTTCAGTTTTGTGTATCGTGATTTTGGGCATTGTTCTTGACTCAACTATATCAGTTTGTAGAAGTAAGTTTTAAGTTTTTTGTTAGGACTTAATGACGTTTTGAGAATTTCAACCTGAGGTTTATGATTGTGTAATATCTTTCATAGTCATGTTATTTCATAAGATGGATATTTGAGATATCAATGGTTCTATGAAGAATGTCATGCATTTGCATCCTTGGCTTACAAATAGCCATTATTAAGTTCTTAAAGTGTACAGAATGCTATAAAATAATACTTCGCTGCTTAGACCTCCCTTGCTGAGTAAGTCTTTTGCTGAGTGAAAAGAGGAACTAGTGATCGAATCCAGCTCACGTGATTGTTGTGTGGGAAGCTACTATTGAAAGTAATGTTATGTTTAGGCCACCACCGAGTGG
>NW_020630648.1:0-504 GCF_003573695.1 Papaver somniferum
ATAGCTCAAAGCAAAAGAAACAATAACTCTATTCTTTGCCAAAGTAGATTTAGTAAAACATCAATTGTAAATTACAAGCATAGTGTATCTAAAGCATCTAAGACTAAGCATACACTATCTAACAAGATAACAAATAATGAATAGAAATCATAAATCATTTAAAATTTATGCAAAAAGTAAATAAGGAATTTATTAAATTACCCCAAGGATGAAATACAGCTTCCTCCGTCGTCCCAGTGATGGGTTCTAGCTCCACATGGTGAAAACACACTCAAAAAGATAACTCATAGCTCAAATGGTGTTTTTATTGGAGAAATAAGATAAAACAGAGATTTGCAATGGTCTACGGGTGTTACAAATGTTGCAAAGAAGCTGTTACAAAATTATAGCACAAAACAGTCGCAGAAGCAACAGTCTTTTTCTGGAAGAAAACAAAACGGTTTTAAGACACTAGAAAACGACTGCTACTTGCAGTCTATTGTTCTTCGTGTTCTTCTCTAATGG
>NW_020630648.1:609-1000 GCF_003573695.1 Papaver somniferum
ATCAAACTCCTCTCTTTTCTTCCCCTCACTCTCCATCCCCTCTCATAACCCTCAGCACCCTTTATATACTCTCCAGAATCAAAAATACTCGCCAATAACTCCGAATAATCTTCATTACTCGATAATATTCTTCAATGCCAGTCACGGGATTTCTTCCCTTTTTACAGCTTCTCACGCGTCTGTATCCATCCAACATACTCTTAACAGACTCATACACGTCATAGAATAGGATATACATGCTCTGACCTCGTGCAATCTTTCCAAGAATAAAGAAAATCCCGAGAATAACTCATGGGGATATATGATGCTCTGTTTTCTTCCAATCGGTGATACAACCGTACTTTGACGAGTCTAAGAGGATTACCATCCCTGTTTGCGCCCAAACCAAGCT
>NW_020630649.1:0-362 GCF_003573695.1 Papaver somniferum
AGCATCGAGTCCTGATGCTACAAACTCGACAGTGAGAGAATCTAGGGTTCACAGAAGTCTAGGGCTAGGCCAACAGCGCAACAAGAGCTAGAGGAGGAGCAGTAAAACATCAAGAAGCATGGGTTGAAGCCAATTTACACATGGGTATGTCGAATTTGATTTTCCCCAAAAGTTAGGGTTTGCAAATTTAGGGTTTTGGTGAAATTAGGTATTTTGTTGTAAACTATAAATAGGAACTGATGTAGGATGTTAAAGGTTGTTCTTGGTTAGCCGAGATACCCCCAAATTTGGGTTAATCACTGTTTAATTTTAGTTTTAATTTTCAATTTAATATTTAGGGTTCTTCAATTTCTGTTCATGTT
>NW_020630649.1:562-933 GCF_003573695.1 Papaver somniferum
CTCCTCCCTGCCCTTGGCTAACAGCCTTGGTTTATTTGGTTTTGTTTTCTGTTAACTGCCACTATTACCATTTGTTTCATTGCTGCTCCCTTGCCTTAGGCTAACTGCCCTTGTGCCTCATTGCCACTGATTTTTGCTTCTTTCCCATGATCATTGTTAGTTTATTTCACTACCATCTTCATTGCTTTGTAAATATCACAGTTTCACTGCCACTATTTGCTCTTTCTTCTCTTTTGTTTCTCCTGTTCTTGTTACTGCATTCACTGCCTAGTGCTCTGCTGCCTTGTTCTCCCCCAGCTGCTACTACTTGCTACTGCTTTTGCTGCTGCTGTGCACTGCTTCTGCTGCTGCTGAAGCCACCACTGCTGCTG
>NW_020630650.1:0-150 GCF_003573695.1 Papaver somniferum
CCTTGTATACTTGCAAGTCTTTTGTGTGTCGTTCCCAAGCACACCAAGTTTTTGGCGCCGCTGCCGGGGAGTGGTGCTTGCTGCTGCTGATTTCCTTTGATGTCCTGACCTGCAATCATTGCACTGAGTTGCTGCAGAGCTGTGTTGCTG
>NW_020630650.1:161-415 GCF_003573695.1 Papaver somniferum
TAACCCTATTACCCGCACCAAACGCACCCTTCTGCCAAAACCCATCGAGCCATCTCCTTCTTCCCCTCTTCTGAAACAGCGACGCTGTCTCCATCACCACCATCTTCTCCCCAAAATCACTCCACCATCTTCTCCCCCCAAATCATCCAACCATCACCACTCGAGCCATCATCACTTAGACCTACTTTTCTAGCCACTTATTACATCACCTCCTAATCGTTTCATCTCACAGGAACCCTAGGTTAGGAGTTGAT
>NW_020630650.1:426-762 GCF_003573695.1 Papaver somniferum
CTTAGGACGATCCTAAAGCCCAACTGGGCTGTGCAACTAAAAGGGGACCAAAAGCCTATTTTTGGGCTTCCCTCCAAAAATCAAGTAAGCCTAACCCATGAGTTAACCCACTTGGACCTCATTTAAATTCAAATTCGGGCTTGTAATAATTAATTTAATTATTTATTTGGGATTGTAATAATTTTTATTTTCCTTTATTTTCTTTTTCTTTTTTTCTTATTTGGGACTGTAATTATTTTTTGTCTTTATTTTTCTTTTATTTTTCTTTTTCTTTTTCTTTTATGGGCTTGTCTTAATTATTATTATTGTTTTTATTTTCTTTTATGGGTTGTGCTA
>NW_020630651.1:0-302 GCF_003573695.1 Papaver somniferum
TGATGGTGGTTTTTAGTTCAGGGTTAAAATTTTAAACATTGCGTTTAATATGCCGTCACTCTGCAAAGAAATGGAGCCATGTAAAAGTGATGAGTGTTCAACCTCTTCACTGGCGCATTTATTGAGCAACTAAATATTTTTTATGAAATTTACCCAGAATGGTGCATGTAGCAACAATCCAAAATAGTCTGTAAATTTCGGCACCATACCCATATTATTCAATTAATATAAGTTTCTTTGAATACTTTCGGTGCTATGTTCCCCGACTGAAACCTTAATATTGATATGGCATGACAATTTTT
>NW_020630651.1:502-887 GCF_003573695.1 Papaver somniferum
AAAAATTGTCATGCCATATCAATATTAAGGTTTCAGTCGGGGAACATAGCACCGAAAGTATTCAAAGAAACTTATATTAATTGAATAATATGGGTATGGTGCCGAAATTTACAGACTATTTGGGATTGTTGCTACATGCACCATTCTGGGTAAATTTCATAAAAAATATTGAGTTGCTCAATAAATGCGCCAGTGAAGAGGTTGAACACTCATCACTTTTACATGGCTCCATTTCTTTGCAGAGTGACGGCATATTAAACGCAATGTTTAAAATTTTAACCCTGAACTAAAAACCACCATCAACATTAAGTCCCCTGCTTAGATCGTAACAGTGGCATTGTTGCGGGGTAAGCATGAGATAGTGACAAACAAGGGTGAAATCAAA
>NW_020630651.1:898-1000 GCF_003573695.1 Papaver somniferum
CTCGTAACAGTGGCATTTTTGCGGGGTAAGCATGAGATAGTGACAAACAAGGGTGAAATCAAAAGGCAAAACATGCAGAGATTTCCAGATAGAATTCGACTG
>NW_020630652.1:0-402 GCF_003573695.1 Papaver somniferum
AGCACTTTCTCTGTCATCAAAACTAATTTGTTGAGAGTTAAACCTTGCTTCAGATTCTGCAAGTTTCTCTTCCAACAAAAAGTATTTTTGATAAATATTATCACATTCAAGTGACTTCATACGTAGATTTTCCTCAGAATCCTTGAGGATCGATTCGTTAGAACGTTTCGAAAAATAAATACCTGCGTAACATCTTCTCACTTTCTTGTTTTCTCGACAGAGAGGAGTCAGAAGAGGTGAGACATGAGAAGTTGTAATCTTCTTCATCTTCCACGAATCCAAAAACTTAACATACTCTGAGACTTCCTCATCAACATCTCTATCAATATCTGAATCACCTTCATCAGAAAGTTCATCCAACTGTTCTTCTAGGAGAGTTTCCCAATCAACAGTTTTTACATC
>NW_020630652.1:413-1000 GCF_003573695.1 Papaver somniferum
TAGTTCATCAAACTGTTCTTCTAGGAGAGTTTCCCAATCAACAGTTTTTATATCAAGAGAATGTTTAGATATTGACTTAGATGTGATAGTTTTCTCATGTATCCAAGCTTTTAGAATCATCTGGTAATTTCTGTACTGGTACGTTATTAGAGATAGACTCATCCATAGTCAGATCACTACAAACACATACTTATAAGGTCTTTAACGTGTTTGCCTGCTCTGATACCAATTGAAAAAGCGGGGGTATAACAACACTACCCAATATTTCGCTTAGCAATCTGAATGAACAAACTCGAATATACTTTTAAGAGAATCGACAAAAATCAATCAATTAAAAGTATATCAACGAGTTTATATCTCTCTTCTTGATTTGATTTACTCAAGCAAGAACTGCGAGTTCAAATCAAATACAAGGAATAACTTGGATGGTACCAAAGACCAATATCCAAGGATCAATCAATATCAATCAACAACCAAAGGTCGGATTTCCAATTGATTGATTCAAACGCACAACCTGTATTATTTCAATTATATAAACAAATATAATGCGGAAATAGAAATAACACAGACACCAGAAATTTTGTTAA
>NW_020630653.1:0-682 GCF_003573695.1 Papaver somniferum
AAAACTTAAAAATAGAAAACTTATTGCAAAATTGATTTCAAGATATTAAAAGTAACCAAGACACTAGATTCCACTATTACACATGAATGAACGATACCAAATATGTTTCAAAACTCTAACTATCCTTTAAGTCCTTTATTTCTTAATTCACACATAATCAAACATATTCCCAAATATTAATTGTATTTCCTAAGAATAGACTATCAATCAATTAAACAAAGTATAGTCTATCAAATTGAATCACAAGTAATTAAGAAAATTATGTGAAAATTCAGAACTCCGCAAAAGTGGTGATTAAATGAATTATAAATTGTAAATTAGAGAAAATAAAATTGTTACCAATCATTCATGCATATATAGCTTCATCCATTGCCTTGGTTGCGCGAGAATTAGCTTATCATCGTGGAAACACGCTCAAAATTCATTTTTAGGGTGTTTACAAAGATGAAATGGGAGAAACAATGATAAAACAGTGATTTTCTTTTCTCTCCCAAAAACTCTCCTTATTTCCAAAATCTCCCAAATGAAGAAAGAATTATTTTATTTCCAAAATAATCTCACGTGTAAATATTCGTCAATTAATTCTTCACATGGCAAATAAATTATCCTTCCCGGTGGAATATATTTGTAATAAAGTACGAAAGATAAAATACTTCTCATTTTCAGTTTGCATGTGCCAACC
>NW_020630654.1:0-428 GCF_003573695.1 Papaver somniferum
TGTTCAACGTACGGGCATCTGAGCCGCTATCGAGTAAGCCCCGACCAAAATGGTGCAAGTGTACTCAGCAATAATGCACAAACGAGCACCTGAATGCACGAACGAGCATTCCAAAACACGAAGGAACGATGAACCTATGCAAAATAGGAAGAAAATAATAAAATATTAATTGAGGCACTAGGAGACTGGGCCCACCGGTCGGCCGGTCGTGCCGTGGCCAGTCCCACGCCCAATTTTATATTTTATCATATTTTTATTATTTTCCTTGATCTCATGAAAATCTCTTCATTTGAGCAAATATCCTTCGTTTCATGAAAACTCCTTAAATTCATGAAATTTCCTTCAAGTCATGAAAAATAATATAAAATTAGGGAAACTCGTGGGACCGGGCCCTAGCCGGCCGGTCATGTCCTAGCCGGTCCCACACG
>NW_020630654.1:439-1000 GCF_003573695.1 Papaver somniferum
CAAGTCATGAAAAGTAATATAAAATTAGGGAAACTCATGGGACCGGGCCCTAGCTGGTCGGTCATGCCCTAGCCGGTCCCACACCTCCCTTATTTTTATTATTATTATTTTTTATGTTTCCCTCATCTCATGGAAACTCCTTGATTTCAACAAATTCCTTGGTTTCCACAAACTCCTTGGTTTTATGATATTTTCCTAAAATCATGAAAAATATTATAAAATTAGGAAAAGTGCCTTGGGACTGGGATCCTTGGCCAGTCGGCCGTGCCTTGGCCATAGCCGGTCCCACACTTCATGACTCCCTATTTTATTATTATTATTTCCATAATCTCATGGAAATTCCCTAACCTCATGAAATTCCTCAGTTTCATGGTATTTCCTTCACATCAGGAAAAATACATAAAATTGGGAAAGGTGTTGTGGGACCGAGCTTGCTAGCTGGTCGGCCATGCCCTAGCCGTGGCCGGTCCCACACCTTGAAATCCCTATTTTATTAATTATATTTCATCATCTCATGAAGATTCCCTAGTTTCAGCAAAACCCTGAATCCTTCATATTTTC
>NW_020630655.1:0-313 GCF_003573695.1 Papaver somniferum
CTCACTTCTCCCGATTTTAGTTCCTATACTGCCGATGATATGATCAATGATGTGCCCCTCTATACTGCTGGTTTGAAGGATAGCTTTGACATCATGGTGAGTCACCTTTCCTTAACCTTTCATCCAATATGGGAAGGGGTTATTTGATGATGTGAAATGCACTGCTTTTTAGGCAGCCAATCGAAAGTTGTTGGAGGTTGTTATTCGCCAGAAGGAGTTAGTGGTGGCTCTCTAAAAGAGTCACAAACTGATACCTGCAAGTGCACAGGGTCTGTTTTAGTGAGTGTGCAAGGCAGGGTCGAACCACAGAGAC
>NW_020630655.1:324-669 GCF_003573695.1 Papaver somniferum
TGATACCTGCAAGTGCACAGGGTCTGTTGTAGTGAGTGTGCAAGGCAGGGTCGAACCACAGAGACTTGGGTGTGAATTGAAGTGATGAAGCAAGTGACAGTTAACAAGAAAAATCAGTGGTAGTGAATAAGAAACATTGAAACAAAGATAAACAAACCAAGGCTGTGAGACAAGGGCAGTGATAAAGAAACAAAGGCAGGTCCTCCATATATGTTCTTGTCCCCTGTTAGTTATCAGTCAGCTTCTAGGCTTTCTGAATAACTAGATGACAGTTGCGGTTCAAAGCCGGCTGTTCATCTAAGGGTTGGTCTAGAAAGGAGGCTAAAGGCTCTAAGATGAATTCTA
>NW_020630655.1:869-1000 GCF_003573695.1 Papaver somniferum
GATCTAACGGCGAGACAGAAGGAAGCGAGGAGCGACCGTTGGATGCCGAATTACAACGAAACTGACGGCTCAAGATGGAGTTAGGTGATGTAGTGTTTGACAGGAGCTTCAGACTTCGATGCACGACGATG
>NW_020630656.1:0-1000 GCF_003573695.1 Papaver somniferum
CTTGTCTTTTTCAGACGACAAGGCATGTACCTAATCCATTAGCCAAATAACCATCAAAGCAAACCAAAAATCCAAGAACATGACTGGAGAACCCAAAAATATGAAAAGGAAATTAAGAAAAGTAATAGATAATTCAGGGAAGAGATAAGCAAGGTTAGAGAACTTGGCAAAGATTGTTGATATGCTCAAAATTGTTCCAAATGAGCCGATCTTAGCAGAGCGGCGCCCAATCAAAGAAGGTAAAACATTGTTTCCTAGAATGAAATCTTCACCATTAACCCATACACATGATCATAAAAATGTATACAAGATTATGTAGATGTCATATCTACGGAGTTCAAAAGATAAGCGTTATACTTCGTAATATAATTTCTTAATACTATGACCATAGTATTATGAACATGTCTATCTACTAGAGTAATATTTATATACAAGCTTCGCATGTTATGTTTTCAATATAGCACGAATTGAAATATATATCAGGAATGAAAACAAGTTCTATCCAATATTACCTCAAGTGGAAGGATGATGTCGTCGTTGTAGTCGTTGCTTCTTCTCATTCTTCAGGTCTTCGAAGCAATTCTTGTATGTCTCAACCTTCCTTGACTTTCTAGTCTAACCTAAATGAAGTTGACTATAGTATTTAATCAAGCGACTCTAGATGAGTTTTGATACTAAAATATGACAACCAAACTTGACATATCAACATTTGGTGGGTTCAACCAAGCTATGCTCTAACAATTTTGGAATATCATCTTGAGTATCAAGGAAAATACTTAAACATTAAGTAATGAAAGTTTAGAATATGTTAAAATACTATGTCGACATCTGCGGACTTTCCATATTAACGAAACCATATTTTCGATAAATATCAAAACCCTAAATTAATAGCTGAAAATCGAAATACATCTTATTTGGTTATCATTGAGGATCAGTCATGCTAAAGATCCTTGCGACCAGTCATAGTAGAGATTCTTGGTTCATACTAGAGATCTTTGGA
>NW_020630657.1:0-393 GCF_003573695.1 Papaver somniferum
TTCCTTAATATACTAAGGGTTTCCTCTAAGCTAGCTATTCTATTCTCAGATGGGTTCTGGGTCTGACCTGAAGAGTTCTTAGTATAACCAAAACCTGGGGGAGGCTGAGAATTGCTAGACTTGCCTTGATTCTGGCCCTTAGACCAAGAGAAATTAGGATGGTTTCTCCAACCAGGGTTGTAGGTCTCTGAGTAGGGGTCAAACTTCTGACGGTTTTCAAACCTAACATTGTTATAGATAGCATGAGCTTGCTCTTCACTAACCTGACCTTCCCAGAATGAGTTATCGGGCTCTATTCCACAACTAGAGACTTGAGAGGCTCTATTAGGTTCAACAAGGGACCTATTTTTAGACTGACCCATTTCTAAAGCTTCTAACCTTCTGGACAAAGCA
>NW_020630657.1:404-661 GCF_003573695.1 Papaver somniferum
CACCCTATAGGTCTCTTTCTAATAAGATTTTAAAGCTTGGGTTCGCGTTAGGTTTTGTTCTCTTAAAGCGGGCAAGAAGGGAGCGGTGATGAAATCCGAACCCTTATCTTGTTTAGACCAGGCCTTGCCCTTTACTAGGAAAATTAAGACAGTCCGGTTCGTCCTCAAACAATTAACACCTTAAGGAGTACAGTAACTCGCTTGCAGGGGATTCGCGAGTGTTTCGATTGGACTTACCTCCCGTACCAGACGGGGGA
>NW_020630657.1:672-913 GCF_003573695.1 Papaver somniferum
TGATTTTTCAGCGATAGCTCCTAAGAAGGTAAAAGCATCATCAACATTTTTACTAGTGAACTCACCAGCGCACATAGACTCAACCATGGCTTTGGTCGAATGGTCTAAACCATCATAAATAATCTGTACGAGTTTCATATTATCAAATCCATGGTGAGGACACTGAGATAGGAGATCATTTAATCGCTCTAAAAACCTATAAAGAGACTCTCCCTCTTGTTGCACACTAGCACTAATTTTC
>NW_020630658.1:0-115 GCF_003573695.1 Papaver somniferum
GTCTTGAGACTCTCTACGCGGAGAAGATCTC
This sequence comes from Papaver somniferum, assembly GCF_003573695.1. NCBI lineage: Eukaryota > Viridiplantae > Streptophyta > Magnoliopsida > Ranunculales > Papaveraceae > Papaver > Papaver somniferum. The sequence goes on from NW_020630658.1 coordinate 32, forward strand.
GATAGACCAGAACCATGAGTCTGATAAGGAAGCCGCGGACGGTCAGACATGGCTGCGAAAAGATTAATCATAAACAAGTCAAAA
>NW_020630658.1:126-406 GCF_003573695.1 Papaver somniferum
CTCTCCACCAAGAGGAAGGGGGATCGGAAAAATCAGGAAGGGAAGGAGAGAGAGATTGCAAGTGTAAGTTAATCCATTAGAAGAGAAAAACATGTAAACCCAAAAGTCATTCGACTACTCTTTTAACCGTGAAGAATATAGTGAAACAACAAACCCCGTGGACGTAGGCCTTAGTGCTGAACCACGTATACCTCGGTCTTGTTTACATTTCAGCACTTTATATTTGTCTAACCCCATGGATCTTTATTTATACGTTTTGCTTTCTTTATTTTTACATGTA
>NW_020630658.1:417-671 GCF_003573695.1 Papaver somniferum
AACAACAGTAACAGAAAATTTACAAATCAACAAAGCGTAAAACCATGGAAACAAAGAAAAGAAAAACTTACCAGTAAAAACAGCAGCAGGAAGAACAAACTAAGGGCTGAAGAATGAAGAAGTAAGAACAAATCAGAAATAAAGAGGAGGCAAGCGTGATTAATGCTCAATGGAAAGAATTTAAGGGCTGAAGAATGAAGACTGGCAGAGAATTTAAGGGCTGAAGAATGAAGACTGACAGAGAATTTAAGGGC
>NW_020630658.1:871-1000 GCF_003573695.1 Papaver somniferum
AAACAACAAACCCCGTGGACGTAGGCCTTAGTGCTGAACCACGTAAACCTCGGTCTTGTTTACATTTCAGCACTTTATATTTGTCTAACCCCATGGATCTTTACTTATACGTTTTGCTTTCTTTGTTTT
>NW_020630659.1:0-253 GCF_003573695.1 Papaver somniferum
TGTGACGTGCTTTCCCTGTTTTTCTTCTCTCGGATTAACTAGCCAATTTGGATTAAAAACAACAGCCATATGACGCCTTTTAAGCCCAAATAAACCTTTCCGAAGAATTACAGCGAATTAATCTCGCTAAAACACTTCCAAATCATGAACCAAAAATCTGCCAGAGAATAACTTTCTTTTCCCGCCAAAAATTGATTTTGAATTTTGAGAAGATGACCTCCCCCTATCCTGTATAGGTGTCCGAATAGCAGAT
>NW_020630659.1:453-820 GCF_003573695.1 Papaver somniferum
AGAGTAGTGGTCATTCTGAAGCAAATGTGTCGATTCTAATTTCCTAAAGTACTTAGGCTTAGTATCAAAACTTAATAATTGACACATCTGAAATTTATATGTTCCCACAATTGGAAGAAAACTATTTGGTGGGAAAACAAAATCAATCTGGGTATCATAGACTGGGCAAACCACATCAACCATAGGATGGGTTTCTAACGACTGAACTTTTTTCAGGACATCATTAGGTTCGGTAAACCTAGTATGAAGATAATCTTGTAAGATGGTTGAGGCATGGATATCAAGTCCTATGTGAGGGGACTTTCTGAGAGTTAAAGGTAAAGCACTAGGAAAGTGATAATCACCCCCAAACTTAGAGTTTTCAGTG
>NW_020630660.1:0-389 GCF_003573695.1 Papaver somniferum
CTGCTCTGGTTGGTTCGTTCTTCGTGTTCTTCATCATCATCAGCAGCATCAGCAGAGTTTTGTTAAACTCTGATTTCGTCTTCTCTAGCTCTCCCTATCTCCCAAAACTCTCGACAACCCTTCTAGGCAACCATAGAAACATATTTATAGCCAACAGACCCATCGAATCTCGCTCATTCACTCCATATAATTCTCTTTAACTCGACAGTAAAGAAAAATATTCTTGGGAATATTTTCTTTCCATTCTTGCTCTGGTACGCATAGATTTCCATCCTGGTCACTCTAGAAGTGTTTACACACGACCCACAACGTTGCTAGAGCCCTCATGCATGATCAGAACACGCTCAAATCTTCTCCAATCCCGTGTCCAACCCGTGTTTCCCTGTTTT
>NW_020630660.1:400-742 GCF_003573695.1 Papaver somniferum
TCACCCAACTTAGAGGTTGTTTCTAGACCCGTAGACTTCCAAAAGTTGCTTCTAAAGTGTTGTTGGATTACTTTGCATCTAAGTACCCAAAGGACTTGCCTATTCCTGATATCGTGCATGAACCAATTGATATTTCCTCGGTCCCAATAGTATCCCCATATTTTGTTCTATACTCACTTCCATGTGAAGTAAAAACTAGGTTTGGGGGTAATCCTCTATTTCAGACAGTTTCAATGTCACCATTTTTTCATAGCATAATTGTGAAGCTGTCGTTTGTAAGTACTGTATTTTGGGTTGATCCCCAAATTTTCAGGCTGTTAATTTTTGGGGATCCATTTCTGT
>NW_020630660.1:753-1000 GCF_003573695.1 Papaver somniferum
ATGTCGTTTGTAAGTACTGTATTTTGGGTTGATCCCCAAATTTTCAGGCTGTTAATTTTTGGGGATCCATTTATGTACATTCCAGTAGGTATATTTATTTTATTTTTATTTTGATTTACTTTTTACATTTCCCATCTTAATATTTGCGTTGGATGACTCAATTACATGGAGGATAATGTAATGTTTAAGTGTGGGGGAGAGGTTAACTTTTTACTTTTTTTTTCCAGGAAATTCCTTGCAAATCATG
>NW_020630661.1:0-287 GCF_003573695.1 Papaver somniferum
ATCTAGTGTCTTGGTTACCTCTCGCACCCATTGTTAATAATTTTGTATATAATTTTATTAAATCTTTAAATTTAATCTTCACAAGTCCGAGAGTTTGAACCTCATTACTACAACCACGAAAAATTAATAATCATTTTGGCGCCGCCGACGCGGATTTGTGCTTAGGTAGAATTTTTAGGTTTTTATTATTTATTTTTTTACTATTATTTGTTCCTTTTTACGTTTCTTTTTGTGTCTTTGATTTACAGGTTCGAAGTGGAATACTAAGCTTAAAGCTTAAAGCTAAT
>NW_020630661.1:435-749 GCF_003573695.1 Papaver somniferum
ATTTGTAAATAGGCTTTATTTTTCATAATTTTTGTAATTTTTGGACTTTTTATTTGGACTTTATTCTGGACAATCGGACTTTATTCTTTTTTTAACCCTACGGAAGGGTATTATTAAAAAATAATAATTATATAAACTGTGTGCAGGGAAGGACGACGATTACTATATCGTCTCGGCCCCTCGGGTGCGTACACGGCATAGGAGTCGTGGCCCGAGTCGACGACAACGGTTCATCCCCCGTCTGGTACGGGAGGTAAGTCCAATCGAAACACTCGCGAATCCCCTGCAAGCGAGTTACTGTATCCCTTAAGGTG
>NW_020630661.1:807-1000 GCF_003573695.1 Papaver somniferum
TGGTACGGGAGGTAAGTCCAATCGAAACACTCGCGAATCCCCTGCAAGCGAGTTACTGTATGCCTTAAGGTGATAATTGTTTGAGGACGAACCAGACTGTCTTTATTTTCCTAGTAAAGGGCAAGGCCTGGCCTAAACAAGATAAGGGTTCGGATTTCATCACCGTTCCCTTCTTGCCCGTTTTAGGAAAACA
>NW_020630662.1:0-584 GCF_003573695.1 Papaver somniferum
TTGATATCAAGACAAGTTACTCGAAGCATCTTTATAAAATTCTCAAATATTTTATTTCATCCAATATCATTGCAAGTTGCGGAAGATTTCAAAGTGTACATGCTTTTATGAGTTAGGTAACATTACATACATGTTACTCAAAGAATTCACCAAGTTTATAAGAAAATATAACATGTTCATATTCATCACTAACTCATTGATTTCTTAAAAAGCATGACAAAAATCTCATATTTCAAATATTGAAAATTCAATTTATGTTATGATAAAATTGCACTATTATGCTCAAATATTTTATCTACAACATATCATTTGTAGTATTGCAATGATCAAATTCAACAAATTTATAATCTCAATTTAGGAGGAAACAAGATTGTTTCTCATTTCGGAAGTATGAATATTTTAATAAAATTGTTCTACCGAAGTAAACTTTGAAACCATACCAATAACGAAAATCCTAGTGATGTGAGTATATCTCAACACCACTTTTTTTCAAACAATTTGGTCCAAATTTTGAACCATAAACTATCAAAACAAACATGGTGTAAAACACCAATATATACCAACCTCTCACCGTATCCACAATT
>NW_020630662.1:595-1000 GCF_003573695.1 Papaver somniferum
TTTTGAACCATAACCTATCAAAACAAACATGGTGTAAAACACCAATATATACCAACCTCTCACCGTATCCACAATTCACATTAACTTAGCTTGAAAAGCGATGTTAATAACATTTGATATCCTTGCAATACCGTGCAACAATAGAAAATAAATTCACAATCAATATTATGTTCATTTCTTGGTGAGAGTTGATATTCACATTGGTTTTGACTAGGTTTTAAAATATTTCGGTTTTGGGTTCGTATAGAATTCCATCTCATAAGTTCCAAACTTATATGAGTCACATGTTTATTGTCATACACAATAATTCTCAATATCTTGTTTCCCTAAAATTTATTCTAAGATTGAACAATCAATTTATTCAATTTAGAATGCAATTATTTGATCACTACAATTACTACAAAT
>NW_020630663.1:0-321 GCF_003573695.1 Papaver somniferum
AAAAATAAATCTATATACAAGTCCGCGTCGGCGGCGCCATTTTGTTATAGTTTTGAAAGTGGTAGTAAAGGTTCGTTGCTCGGACTTGTAAAGATTTAAAAATAAAAATATATACAAAAAATATTAACAATATGGGCAAGAGTACTGGGACTAAAGATTCGGCCATTTTTCATTTTCAAGTGGTTCAGAATTTAATTCTAGACGATTATAGTTAAAAAAAAAACAAATATTAACTCTAGTTTATTGCCAAGATAGATTTTATAAAATATTACTTGTATTTCTTAAGCATGGCATATCAAAAATCCCTAGGACTAAGCATAC
>NW_020630663.1:392-626 GCF_003573695.1 Papaver somniferum
ATAGATTTTATAAAATATTACTTGTATTTCTTAAGCATGGCATATCAAAAATCCCTAGGACTAAGCATACTCCATCAAATGAAATCACAAGTAATTAATTTAAAATCTTAATTCAATTAAAATTAGTGCAAAAAGTAAATAAAAGAATTAATGAAATTACCACATGGATGAAACTCGACCTCCTCCGTCGTCCCAGTGTCGGGTTTAGCTCATCATGATAAAAACACGCTCAAA
>NW_020630663.1:690-1000 GCF_003573695.1 Papaver somniferum
TCGACCTCCTCCGTCGTCCCAGTGTTGGGTTTAGCTCATCATGATAAAAACACGCTCAAAGTATTTATTTATTGCTCAAAGGGTTTTTACAAGGATGAAAATGGAGATGAAATAATAAAACAGTGGATGTGCGACCCACAGAAAGCGTCCAAAATGAACGACACAGAAGAAGTGTGATTGTTGCTCTATCTCTAAGACCCACACCTACGACCCACGTCCGCGAGTCGTTTCACTTTTTATAAACGACTGCTTCTGCTGGTCCGTTCTTCATGTTCTTCATCTTCATCACGAACAGCAGCAGCAACAGAGA
>NW_020630664.1:0-460 GCF_003573695.1 Papaver somniferum
ATATACAAAAATATTAACAATGGATGAAGAGACACTGGGACGCAGGATTTCACTACTTTTCATATTCTTGTGGTTCAGTCATTAACTCTAGACAATATAGCTCTAATAAAAGAAGTTGTGACTCTAATTCTTTGCCGAAACTAGATTTCATAAAACATTATCTGTAAGTCGTAAGCATGACGCATCAAAAGTAATTTAAACTAAGCATGCGACATCAGACAAAATAACAAATAATTAATAGAAATCACTAAACAATTAAAGCTATGCAAAAAGTCATATAAAGAATTAATTCATTTACCACAATCATGAAAATTTGCTTCCTCCGTTGTCCCAGTGATGGGTTCTAGCTCCGCATGTTGGAAACACACTCAAAATATTGAATCATGGCTCAAAAGGTGTTTTTATTGAAGAGAAATAATTATACAGCGAATCTGCAACGCTTAATGGTCGTTACAGAAGT
>NW_020630665.1:0-388 GCF_003573695.1 Papaver somniferum
AGGTTCTGGATCATAAAGAAAATTGAGCCAAAGAGTTTGGTGATTTCATAAAGACTTGGAGCTAAAGATTAAAGCAAAAAGAACAGAAAAGAAGACAATTTTATTTTAGACAATTTTAGTTTAGGGTTTGGTTATTTTCTTTTAGAAAAAAAAAACTGTATTAGGGTTTATTATTTTTGTAATTTTTCTTTTCTTTTTGGACTTTTGGACTTTGGGACATTATTTTTTTTATTACCCTACGGAAGGGTACTTTAAATATAAACTGTTTGCAGAGAAGGAGGACAATTACGATATTGTATCTGCACCTTGGGTTCGTACACTTGACATCGGAGTCACTGGCCCGAGTCGACTACAATTGATTCATCCCCCATCTGGAACGGGAGGTAAG
>NW_020630665.1:399-1000 GCF_003573695.1 Papaver somniferum
GAGTCAGTGGCCCGAGTCGACTACAACCGATTCATCCCCCGTCTGGAACGGGAGGTAAGATTCTAAACACTCGCGAATCCCCTGTCAGAGAGTTACTGGACTCCTTCGTATGCATATATGTTGAGGACTGAATACGGACATTTATTTTTCTAGTAAAGGGCAAGGCCTGGCCATACAAGATAAGGGTTAGGATTTCATCACTGTTCTCTTCTTGCCCGCTTTAGGAACACGTAACCTACGCGAACCTAAGCCTAAAATTTTTTCTAGAACGAGACCGATAGGGTAACGAGCTTAACAGGAAAGTCATTCGAAAAATATTGGTTACTCTTTTAAGCATACTTCGAAGTTCTTGACGGTTTCTGTAAGTTGAATGCGTGACTGCGCCGCCTTGTAATACCGGTGAGGCCTTGGGTATCAAAGCTCCACCGAGCTTCCCTCGCCTCTATTCAACTTACTTTAACTCGGATTGATTCCAGAGGGGTTTGCTTAAATTGTAACGAATTCCCTTTCGAAGGATTAGAAGCTGGTCTAGAAACAATCTAAGTGGAGCCATCATGCTTTTTGTTTGCTAGAAATCAATAGGTTTGATTTGGTTGAGTCA
>NW_020630666.1:0-398 GCF_003573695.1 Papaver somniferum
TACACTGCTGACAAGAAATTGTCTAGCATCGAAGAGAGTATCAATCAGTTGACCCAACATCTGATGAAAAATGAGAAAGCAACTGATCAACGAGTCTCCGCTCTAGAACTACAGATGGGTCAAATTTGCGATGCACTGAATACAAGAGAAAAGGGTAAACTTCCTAGCCAGCCCCAACAGAATCCAAAGAGGATATTTCAAGCAGGCACATCATCTTGCAATGAAACCTCACCCGATCAAGTCCAGTCCATCACCACTCTCCGAAGTGGTAAGATTTTTGAGAACAATGTAGGCATACCACAATCAAATGAATCTGAGCCAAACATATCATTGCCTGCACCACCAAAGAACACCTCCAACTTAGAAAAGGAGCCTGAGCACATTAGCGAAGCCGACAA
>NW_020630666.1:598-879 GCF_003573695.1 Papaver somniferum
TAGGAATATGCTATTTGATTAGGACACAAGGTGGAATCTAAGCCTTAGCTTAGCCACAATTCCTTTCTTCAGTCATTTACAATTCCTGCTCTGCTTTTATTCACTGCTTAGTTACATTCCTATACTGTTTTGCTTAGTTCTTGCATTTTGAAGCCTATTGTGCACTGAAGTCAGTGCACAAACTCACCTCTGCCCTTGGCTTCCAAGCCTTGGTTCTTAGCTGTTTTCTTTGCTGCTTTGCCTTACCTTGCTGCTTTGGTTCTTTACTTCTGCCACTTTGT
>NW_020630666.1:890-1000 GCF_003573695.1 Papaver somniferum
CTCACTGTCTTCATTGTTAGCTTAGGTTTCTCTTATAGTGCTCCCACTCCCTGTGGACTTTCCCCTGCTTTCCTTCTATTCTATAAACTTGGCCTTGTATACTTGCAAGT
>NW_020630667.1:0-319 GCF_003573695.1 Papaver somniferum
TCGCTTCTTTGCCTGCGCATCAAACCTCGATACTTCCGCTTAACACTACAACACCTAACTCCATCTGGTGTCGTTAATTTTGTTGTATTGTATAATCCAACGGTCGCTTCAGGATCCACTTCGTCTCACCGTCAGATTGATCTTTCATCTCCATATCCCACGGTCTAGATTTGCCAAACATCGAACTCGATGATCCCGCTACACACCATAGCGACCGAACCCTATGACCTAACCAAACATCCCCTTCTTCCCAAAACAATCAACCTTCACCTTCTTCCTCTCCACCATACCCTGTGCAGAACCACCACCATCACCCTAC
>NW_020630667.1:519-1000 GCF_003573695.1 Papaver somniferum
CCCAGTCTCTGTGGATCGACCCGTACTTGCACGATCTACAACTGACGACCGTGCACTTGCGGTATTACTGTAGGCCCGTTTCATTTCGCTTCAATTTTATACGCTTTCCCGGGCCCACCAACTTGCGGTATTACTGTAAGCCAAAAACTTGGTAGGCTTCTAAAAGAAGCCTACGACTATGTCTAACTGCAAGTGCACAGTGTCGATATGCAACACAGGGCAAGCACAGGTCGATCCTCAGGGACAAGGTGGGTGTAAGTTGAAACTACAATTTAACTACTACTGATTCAAATTGAGAGTAACCAAAAGGGGGGGTTTGTGTCGATACGACAAAGATGTTGGCAGAGATTACAACAGTAAAATAAAGATGCAATAACAAAGATGTTAACACTGAGAATGGAGATACTAGGATTGTCAAATCCACCACTAACTCACACTATATATATTCAGCTAATTATACTACTCTTGTCCTTGTGACAGA
>NW_020630668.1:0-136 GCF_003573695.1 Papaver somniferum
ACAGCAGTAGCAGGGCAGCTGCAAGGGAAGTGGAGTGGCAGCAACAGCTGCAGAAACTCAGATGCAGGAGAAGGGAGGAAAAGGCAGCTGCAGCACAAGGCAATGCAAGTAGTAGCAGCAAGAACAGCAAGGCAGA
>NW_020630668.1:336-635 GCF_003573695.1 Papaver somniferum
CTGTTGGCCTTCCACCCAACCTAGATTTGGTTTGTACCAATATTGTAAAACCAATTTTTCTGAAAATTCCTAATCTAGGTTTGGAACTGTGTGCTTCCCAAGTCCTCTTGGACTATTTTTCAGCCAAATATAATACATTTGAGGAACCACAGTTGGAATTAGCCTGTGTACCCGTCCCTAGCACAGTCCATTTCGAGTTAGACCTCGTACATGATGAACCCCCAAAACTGCGCGATTTTGTTTTCAAAACTATATCTTCTGTAAAATCCAGGTTTGGGGGTAGCTCATTTTGTTTCACA
>NW_020630669.1:0-456 GCF_003573695.1 Papaver somniferum
GGTTAATCTAATTTTTAGGAACATTGATGTGGATGACTAGCCTCTTGATATTCTGTTATTGATCTCTTTTAGGTTAAGTAATCTAATATGTATGTTTTATTCCCATGTGTTCAGGCAGATTTGGCAGACAATTGGTCAAGAAAATTTCTTTTCATGTTCGGCAATTAGTATTAGGGATTTTACGGAATCATTTCTTTTAGGTTCAGGAATGTGAGTGAAGTCATTGAAGATTGTCGAAAATATACAGGTGCAAAGAAGAAGAAGACAAGAAACATCAGTTGGATGGAGATGATTCTCGCATCTCAAAAGGGATGATATCTTTGTAAACAAACCCAATTAATAGCTAAACCATACAATATTTTCATTGTATTGATTTTCTCGGAATTCTTAAGAGTTTTATATATATTTATATTACTGATTCCATCCCTGGTAGACACTAATGAAGTGCGTGTTATA
>NW_020630669.1:467-1000 GCF_003573695.1 Papaver somniferum
ATTGTATTGATTTTCTTGGAATTCTTAAGAGTTTTATATATATTTATATTACGATTCCATCCCTGGTAGACACTAATGAAGTGCGTGTTATACAAAACAAGCTTGATCTTACTTGACAAGTACAGTTTCTCTGTTGGACATTATGACTGCGAACATTATTGTCGACAAAAAAGAAGTGTATATTTATCCTAAAGGATGTTGTTTTCAAAACTAAGAATTCAATCAGAAAAAAAAATGATCTGAAAAAGAACTAAAATATTAATATTAATCTAACTTTCTTTCGGTTCTAGCTAAAAAAAATAAACACCAATCTTTAACATCAACTCTAATCATCAGCTTCTTCAACGACGTTAGTGCCCAAACCCTTGAGACCTTCTGCAAAAGTTTATGCTACAATTATAAGTGAGTAGAGCTCTTCCTTTGCATCTTCATCATCTTTCCTCTTGCGAGCAATGCGGATCCTAACTCTTCTTCACGAATCTTGTTATGGGAAATGACTGCAAAACATACTACAAATGATGAGAATATATTTA
>NW_020630670.1:0-568 GCF_003573695.1 Papaver somniferum
ATTCGTTACAATTTAAGCAAACCCCTCTGGAATCAATCCGAGTTAACGTAAGTTGAATAGAGGCGAGGGAATCTCGGTGGAGCTTTGATACCCAAGGCCTCACCGGTATTACAAGGCGGCGCAGTCATGCATTCAACTTACATAAACCGTCAAGAACTTCGAAGTATGCTTAAAAGAGTAGCCAATATTTTTCGAATGACTTTCCTGTTAAGCTCGTTACCCTATCGGTCTCGTTCTAGTCAAAATTTTAGGCTTAGGTTCGCGTAGGTTACGTGTTCCTAAAGCGGGCAAGAAGAGAACGATGATGAAATCCGAACCCTTATCTTGTATGGCCAGGCCTTGCCCTTTACTAGAAAAATAAATGTTTGTATTCAGTCCTCAACACATATGCATACGAAGGAGTCCAGTAAATCGCTGATAGAGGATTCGCGAGTGTTTAGAATCTTACCTCCCGTTCCAGAGGGGGGATGAATCGGTTGTAGTCGACTCGGGCCACTGACTCCGATGTCAAGTGTACGAACCCAAGGTGCAAAGACAATATCGTAATTGTCCTCCTTCTCTGCAAACA
>NW_020630670.1:581-1000 GCF_003573695.1 Papaver somniferum
AGTGTACGAACCCAAGGTGCAGAGACAATATCGTAATTGTCCTCCTTCTCTGCAAACAATTTATATTTAAAGTACCCTTCCGTAGGGTAATAAAAAAATAATGTCCCAAAGTCCAAAAGTCCAAAAAGAAAAGAAAAATTACAAAAATAATAAACCCTAATACAGTTTTTTTTACTTTAAAAAAGAAAATAAACAAACCCTAAACTAAAATTGTCTAAAATAAAATTGTCTTCTTTTCTGTTCTTTTTTCTTTAATCTTTAGCTCCAAGTCTTTATGAAATCACCAAACTCTTTGGCTCAATTTTCTTTATGATCCAGAACCTGTAGACACAAGATAAATACCCAAAAACATAAAAAAGAACAAAAATAATAAAATAAATCTAAAACCCTAAAAACAAGTCCGCGTCGGCGCCGCCAAA
>NW_020630671.1:0-665 GCF_003573695.1 Papaver somniferum
GCTCAACACAAGTAAACTTATGGAGACTTAAAAACACTCAATTAGATTAATCACAAGAAAACCCATAATTAATCTAATCGAAATACACAACCAAACTAATCACAAAACTAATCAATTTAATTGGTCATGCTCGACACAAATTATCTCATGGAACAACAACTATGCCAAAAAATGACTCAGTCGATAGAGCTCAACATAAGACACCTTATGGAACAACACAGTATGTACAAAATAATATGGATCAGGGAAGATCAATACTGCGGAATAATCAAGGCCTCATTCTATTTTCCATCACTATTTTCACAATGACATCCAATAGACATAATCCTTGAACACAAAAGATTTTAACCTATCTTCCATCAAACATTGACATAATAGGCTTAACTTTTGTATTTGTCGATAGTCAATTCATTCTTTCATCAATACATACATATCAACTCACGAACGACTTTACTTTTGACAAAGTATGGGACAATCAAGTTCACGGACGTAAACACACATATCCCATAACAATATTGCAATATATGAAACCATAAAGATTAATACTGCAAAAATCATCTTCCAAACAAATTTAGAATTTAAACCAATAAATCTAAAAACATGAAGATGAAAACGTTGGACATAGCTATGTGTAATCACAATAATGGCTATTCCAAACTCTAGTT
>NW_020630671.1:676-1000 GCF_003573695.1 Papaver somniferum
ACGTTGGACATAGCTATGTGTAAACACAATAATAGCTATTCTAAACTCTAGTTATCCTTCTCAAAAACAAGAATAAATTCTCATAAGAAGTTTCCTAGGTATCAAGACAAACTCATAATGCACATATAAGATGATTTGTCCTTAGAGGGTAGAATCAATATTTTTCGCCCAGATTTACACCAATAATAGCTACCAAAGGCGTATAAAAAGATTTTCTTAACAAATAAGAACATACAAAGTCAATAACGACCATGCACCATAGTTCACATAGGATGATCGTGAACATTCAAGGTTGGACAATTACAACCTGTAGCGTTAAGGGGA
>NW_020630672.1:0-509 GCF_003573695.1 Papaver somniferum
TGATAGACGCATTTATGTGTCTATTTTGATCCCAATTGTATATATTGTTAGTGCTCGATTTTGTGCTTATTTGGTTATTTTATGTCTTTGTAGGTGTTTTTGGAGAAATACACTTGTGCGGAAAAATTTGGCTCGAAAAGTTGATAAAAGCACCCGGAGGAACATGCTATACAGACCATCGAGTTTGGATAAGGGGCACCAAGTTACTAAGGGAACCCTATGGCTATCTACACCCCAATTGCTTAAAGGAGACCAGTCACAGATAAGGGGAGGTCATCTTCAACTATTCAAATCTCAAATTTGGCGGGAAAGATTGTCCAGCAAAGTTCAGACTTAGGGTTGGATTTTTCGGCAAGATTTAAAGAGACTCAATCGTTAATATTGGTTGGGACAGACTTCTTAAGGTTAAACAGGGTGGATAGGTCCATCAGATTTGATTAAGTAGGGCCGGATCACCGAGTTTGATTGAAACAGTGGAGGATGGGTTTCTCGGGTTTTCAGGGAAGGAT
>NW_020630672.1:520-1000 GCF_003573695.1 Papaver somniferum
TGGATCTCTGAGTTTGATTGAAACAATGGAGGATGGGTTTCTCGGGTTTTCAGGGAAGGATTCGAGAGAGGTATAGCCGGAGTTTTTCATGGGAATAAATTCAGACCAACACTTTGCGACAAGATAGGAACGGTAAGCAGTTCAGTTTCGAAGAAATAGGAGAGTAACGTGAGTTACGTAAAAACAGAGAAGGAGAAAGTTTCTGAGATTTGTTTCTCTGTTTATGGAAGTTACATGGCCAGATGAGTAACTAAGATGCTCTATTCGATATCAGTACATTCTTTGAAGAGTTTGGAAAGTGTAAAATACGCCAGAAGACGCGTAAAGAAAGATTTGGAGAGAATTATTCCCGAAACTTGTGGTGGAGGAAACAAGATAATATTGGAATGGTTAATCGAGATATTTTTGCCCGGAGATCTATATATAGCCTGTGGTGAGGTCAAGGAAAAGATGTCTGGAGTTTGGAAACCTTAGGAGAAG
>NW_020630673.1:0-402 GCF_003573695.1 Papaver somniferum
GATAAAATCTTCTAAGGATATCTTTCTTGTTTAATACAAGATAACTTCCTTTTTCTTCAAAACTTCATGTTTGTAAGGCAAGAAGATATTCTTATCTTAAAGATAATAAATCCTTTACCGTTGAAACCAAATTTCCCGCCAATTTTTCTTTTCAAATCAAGGAAGAAGATGGAGCCCCCTTAACCAGTAATGGGGTGCGATTAGCAGCTGCTCCCTAGGATGCCCTTTATCAGTTAGGTACCCCTTATCCAAAACTGAGATTCCGAATAACATGTGTCCTCCGGGTGCCTATACCAACTTTTCGAGCCGAATTTTCCAAAAATGTTTATTTTCCAAAAATACCTACAAACACATAAAACACCATAATAAGTAGAAAATCGAGTACCAACAATACTGAAAATT
>NW_020630673.1:413-1000 GCF_003573695.1 Papaver somniferum
CCAAAAATACCTACAAACACATAAAACACCATAATAAGTAGAAAATAGAGTACCAATAATACTGAAAATTGAGGAAAAATCGGTTACAAAAATGTTTCTATCAAATACCCCCAAACTTATTATTTGCCAGTCCTCGAGCAAATCTAATCTAGAAAAATAAAAATGACTACACTTAGCACGTGCAGCAAGCTGTTAAACCGCTAGGTGGCCCTAGCGGCGGAGTGTTGTCTTCGGAGGGTTTACCATAGGTGTATCCACAAAACCTTTACTCCGGACCCTAGCTATCTACGCAAAACCTTAGAAGGCACTAAAGAATCTCCTTGGTTGACGTACTCTCATTGACTACAGGAGGAAGTACCCTGATGCGAAATTCCAATTGTTGTACATGAGTTTGCACTCAAGCATACTAAAATTCATATAAATGACAGAGCTCTACTCAGATAGTTTCTGTACATCATAACCGGAGTCAACCAATCACATGGAAAGATTAAGAAGATGGATGTAGAGAAAAACATAGATGGTTTTGATGTTGACTAAGGTGAACCTATCCTAATGGACTGAGATACCGGTCTGACTAATATCAACAC
>NW_020630674.1:0-274 GCF_003573695.1 Papaver somniferum
AAAATAAAATCCTAACTCACTGTCGCAGGCATCGTCGATTGCATTTAGCGTATGCAATAAGCCTTTAAACCCCTAGGTGGCCCTAGTGGCCGAGTTATAGTCTCGGGAGGGCTTACCAGAGATATACTCACAAAACCTTAATACTCCAGACCGTAGCTATCTACGCAAAACCTTGGAAGGCACTAAAGAATCTCCTTGGTTGGCATACTTATTGACTACAGGAAGAAGTACCCTGATGCGAAATTCCAATTATTGTACACGAGTTTGCACTCAA
>NW_020630674.1:474-783 GCF_003573695.1 Papaver somniferum
GCCGCAAGAGATTATTTTCCAAAAACACCTACAAATACATAAAATAACCAAATAAGTACAATATCGAGTACTAACAATATATACAAATGAGCTATATTAGACACATAAATGCGTCCATCATCTTTCCCTCCTCAAATCTTAACTATTCTTTCACAGTCACCTTCTAACCAGAAATGTGAAATTCCTTCATCTCTAGCCTAAGTTGCACCTTGCAGAAGAGCTAACGCTTCGGCTTTTTCTGGACATCAAGCTTTGGATATCCCAGACTTAGATCATTTTCCATCACCTGTATCATTTCTCAAAATTAGC
>NW_020630675.1:0-1271 GCF_003573695.1 Papaver somniferum
ATATACAAAAATATTAACAATGGATGAAGAGACACTGGGACGCAGGATTTCACTACTTTTCATATTCTTGTGGTTCAGTCATTAACTCTAGACAATATAGCTCTAATAAAAGAAGTTGTGACTCTAATTCTTTGCTGAAACTAGATTTCATAAAACATTATCTGTAAGTCTTAAGCATGACGCATCAAAAGTAATTTAAACTAAGCATGCGACATCAGAAAAATAACAAATAATTAATACAAATCATTAAACAATTAAATCTATGCAAAAAGTCATATAAAGAATTAATTCATTTACCAAAATCATGAAAAGTTGCTTCCTCCGTTGTCCCAGTGATGGGTTCTAGCTCAGCATATTGGAAACACACACAAAATATTGAATCATGGCTCAAAAGGTGTTTTTATTGAAGAGAAATAATTATACAGCGAATCTGCAATGCTTAATGGTCGTTACAGAAGTCACCGTTACAATGAAGTGCACTTTATAAACGATAAATTGGTCCTGTTGTTGAAGAACGATAGATTTCTGCGACTGTTATCTGTGCGTCAATGTTCTTCGTCTCCTTCTTCTTCAGCGGAAGCAGCAGCAGCAATGAGCTTTTCTGGAACTTCGCTGTATTGATTCTGTAGCTCCCCAATAAACCCCCTTTCGATCCCCAAACTCTCGAAACTTCTTCTAAATGACCCAACCAATCTATTTATATCAAAAAGACCGATTAAATCTCTCCAGAATCTTCCAAAATCTCTTCCTTTCTCTTCACGACAAAGTTGCGGCAATTTCTTGTTTTAGAATTTCTACGCGTTTCTGAGCTTTCCTTTTGATTCTAAACTATTCCTTAGATAGAATATGTACCTTTGGAACGAATTTCTTTCCTTTAATCTCTCTGAATATCCAAAAACAAATCCAACACGACCGTGTTTCCTTATTTGCTCTGTTTCCCTTTTCTGGCCATTCCAGCCCAATTTGATCGATCCAAACGCATGTATTAAACCTGTTTTGCTCTATCAAGTCCAGCCCAATCGATTTCCAGTGTTGAATCTCTTTAAAACTGCTCCAATAATCGAGTCCGAAATCTGCAGACGTGAACTCACTTTTCCCGCCAAAACCTTTATTTGATTTTGAAGAAGATCTCCCCCTATCCAGTTCCGGTGTCCCTTTAGCACATGCTTAGAAATGGGTTACCCCTTATCCAAAGCGAGAGTCCGAATAGGAAATGTCCTCCCAGGTGCCTTTAACCACTTTTCGAGCCAATTTCGCCGCAAAAGCTTATT
>NW_020630676.1:0-597 GCF_003573695.1 Papaver somniferum
TGAAAACGCGCTCAAAAGTTGATTTCATTTCTCAAAGTGTTTACAAATGATGAATTGGAGAAAAACTATTAAAAATGGGTGTTTGCAACGTTTTTAATTGTTGCAAAACACTGTTACATAAAACGATAATAGCCAACTGTCGCTGTTCAGCTTCTACGACCCCCGCCTGTGTGTCGTTATCACTATTGATAAACGAATGTCTTCGTGAGTCTGTTCTTCGTGTTCTTCAAATCTGCAGCAGCAGAAATGGTGTTCTCTGCAACTCGATTTTTTTCGCTCTGTGATGCTCTGTAACTCTCCCAAACTCTCCATACCCTTTCTCTGCTACCTCAAGACCCTTTTTATACTCCACAACGACATAAATCTTCGCTCATTACTCCGGAAAATCTTTCCATAGGTCGGCAGTAAATAAAAAATAATCTCGGACAATTTTCTTTCCATTCTCGCCTCTTCATGCGTCTGCAGCTGTATGATTCGTGAAAAATATCCTTGCTTAGATGGTGCACGCTTCTTCAGCATGCAAAATCAATACAGGCATGGAGTAATCCTGTGAACATCTCTTTCCATGCACACGCTTCTCTGTTTCCTTCACGCCGA
>NW_020630676.1:608-1000 GCF_003573695.1 Papaver somniferum
GAGTAATCCTGTGAACATCTCTTTCCATGCACACGCTTCTCTGTTTCCTTCTCGCCGAGAATCCAGCCAATTTTAATCGATCAAATCACTCATGATAGTTTTGTTGGGACATATCACAACTACCCAACAAATTTCAGCCCTTTAATCTACCCAGAACTCCTTCAAACTTCGATCGAAAATCACTCAGTTATGTTCTTCATTTTCCCGCCAAAACCAGAATTTGAATGATGAGGATGGTGTCCCCCTAACCAAAACGGGTGTGCAAACAGCATGAGCCCAACTAAGATGCCCCTTATAAATTGAGGTACCCCTTATCCAAAAGTGAGAGTCCGAATAACACGTGTCCTCCGGGTGCTTTAGACAACTTTTCGAGCTGATTTTTCCAAAAATAT
>NW_020630677.1:0-514 GCF_003573695.1 Papaver somniferum
ACTCAAGCATACTAAAATTCATATGAAGTGACAGAGCTCTACTCAGATAGTGGCACTATGGACATTAATATCCGGAGTCAAAACTAATCACATGGATAGATCAAGAAGATGGATATAGAAAAACATAGATGGTTTTGATGTTTACTAGGTGAACGGTGTTTCTCATATATGTCTGAAGGCCTCCGCCAAAATGAACCCATCCTAATGGACTGAGATACCGGTCTGACTAATATCAGCACACTGGCATATACAAGGGTACCAGTGGTCGATAATCATAACTCTAGGTCAATACAAATGGCATATACAAGGGTTCCAGTGGTCGACTTTATTGAATTTATTCCAGTTGGTCAAATGGTCTTTTTTTTTTTTGTATCTCAATCACTCTAATTCACCCTAGCATTGGTAACAACTTGAATCGTGAGACCCACCTAATCACTTAGAGAAACATAGTTTAAAAACAAAACAAAATAAAAACAGAAGTGAAAAGGACTCAACCAGATATGGTGAAACTATC
>NW_020630677.1:525-1000 GCF_003573695.1 Papaver somniferum
CAAAACAAAATAAAAACAGAAGTGAAAAGGACTCAACGAGATATGGTGAAACTATCATGTTATTTCTAACACCTGAGCTCTGTGCTTTTATGAATAGACTCTTTAGATGTTGCCATCTAGTCAGATTGGTTCCTCAACTCCTATAACCAAAATTCTTCCATCCACTTAGATTGGTTAGTGTCATCCTTAATAGGCATAATTTTCTAGGCTCTGGAGTTTGTTTATTACAAATAAAAGCTAACAAAAAATTTCTTCCCTACCCCCAAACTTAAATCTAACATAGTCCTCAATGTTTCTAATGAAAGAGCAATACCAAACAGTAAAGTAACATGAGGAATTAGTAAAGAGATAAGTCGGAAAGATAGTACCTGGGTGAAGAGAGAAATCAAAAACTAATATACAACAACATACAATCGCCTCGATGGTCAATCAAGGGTAAACATGATCCTCCAGAGGGACCTCCTCAATATCATCT
>NW_020630678.1:0-109 GCF_003573695.1 Papaver somniferum
CAAGCTTTTGTGAATTGATAAGTTAAATAGGTTTGGTTGGTCTCACAGATGGCTCCTGTCGTTTGCAGTCCCTTCTAGATTTGTATGAAAAGTTTAAGATATGGTTTAA
>NW_020630678.1:120-692 GCF_003573695.1 Papaver somniferum
TGGTTGGTCTCACAGATGGCTCCTGTCGTTTGCAGTCCCTTCTAGATTTGTATGAAAAGTTTAAGATATGGTTTCCTATTTTGGATTTTGGCATGGTTATATATCGGGAATTTTGGGAGAAAGTAACACAACAGAACTCCACTATACATGTTTTATTTTCACAAAACACCCGGCTGCACCCGCTGTATTGCAATTACCTTGGAAGCCACAATCACTTGTAATGTATCCTTCTATACACCAGAGCTTGAGGTTTCTTTATTGCAGTGAACATGCATAAACATTACCCTAGCATATGTTGCTTGAAAATTAAGCATACTAGGAGCATTTGGCCTAGAAAAGACTCGGTAACAACCATGGCTAGTACTTTAAAAGTTAAAATTCAATCTCATGTGTCTAATGGATCCGACGCTATGTTCACAATTTGTTTTTCGTGTAGCCATATCATAATCCTCCCAAAAAAAATATGGAGTAACCATATGTCAATCTTTTGTCATGTTTGATATAATGTGTCAATTCCTTAGTATATGCGTGTCTAATAAACAAGATATTATGGACACATAAACAAACCAATG
>NW_020630678.1:703-1000 GCF_003573695.1 Papaver somniferum
TTCCTTAGTATATGCGTGTCTAATAAACCAGATATTATGGACACATAAACAAACCAATGTGGCTAAATAAATCCTCTTTCCGTCACAGTCTAAAAGGTGTGTCTATTGTCATCCGACACTTTTGACACATACAAAATTATTTAATGTGGCCATATACGCATCTATGGCTACATGTGATTGGATTAAACTGAAAACCATGACCAAACGATACCCTATGGCTATAGTTGATGGGTTTAGGAATAAACCCATGACTAAATGGTGCACTATGGCTACATGGTAACACAAAATGTGGCTATA
>NW_020630679.1:0-1000 GCF_003573695.1 Papaver somniferum
ACAAAAATGTGTCTATCAAATACCCCCAAACTTATTATTTGCTAGTCCTCGAGCAAATTTATTCTATAAAGGAAAATCATTTGAACCTCTAGGTGGCCCTAGTGGCGGAGTGTTGTCTCCGGAGGGTTTACCAGAGGTGTACCCACAAAACCAATACTCCAGACCCTAGCTATTTACGCAAAATCTTGGAAAGCACTAAAGAACCTCCTTGGTTGGCATACTTATTAATTACAGGAGGAAGTACCCTGATGCGAAATTCCAATTACTGTACACGAGTTTTCACTCAAGCATACTAAAATTCATATAAGTGACAGAGCTCTACTAAGGTAGTTTCACGATGGACATCATACTCGGAGTCAGACTAATCATATGGATAGAAAAAGAGATGGATATAGAAAAATGTAGATGGTTTTGATGTTTACTAAGTGAATGGCGTTTCCCATATCTGTATGAAGGCCTCTGCAAAAATGAACCTATCCTAATGGATTGAGATACTAGTCTGACTAATATCAACACACTGGNNNNGTTTCCCATATCTGTCTGAAGGCCTCCGCCAAAATGAACCTATCCTAATGGATTGAGATACTAGTCTGACTAATATCAACACACTGGAATATACAAGGGTACCAGTGGTCGATAACCTAACTCTAGGTCAACACAACTGGCATATACAAGGGTACCAGTGGTCGACTTTATTGAATTTTATTCTGTTTGGTCAAATGGTCTGGTCTCAAATTTTTTTTTTTTTTTGTAACTCAATCACTCTAATTCATCCTAGCATTGGTAACAACTTGAATCGTGGGCCCCACCTATCACTTAGAGAAACATAGTTTAAAAACAAAATAAAATAAAAATAGAAGTGAAAAGGACTCAACGAGATATGGTGAAACTATCATGTTATTTCTAACACCTGAGCTCTGTGCTTTTATGAATAGACTCTTTAGATGTTTCCATCTATTCAGATTGGTTCCTCAAATCCTACAACCAAAATGCTTCCATC
>NW_020630680.1:0-519 GCF_003573695.1 Papaver somniferum
CCTTCTTCAGACCATGTTAACATGTATAATATATAGGATGTAAGTGGGTTTCATCTGATACCTGCAGAAACTTGGTTTCATCTAACTATTATATATAGGATGTAACTGGGTTTCATCTGATACCTGCAGAAAATGATTTTCATCTAGCATTAAAGATGGGATGTAATTGAGTTTCATCCACAGATTTAAAATATGACTTAACTGGTTTCATCCAAATTGTTGCAGGAAGCAGTAGCAAGGAGAGTAAGAAGAGTGCCGGTGCTGAAAGAAAATCCAAGAAAAATCATGATGTGAGCGTGAGTGGTGAGTCTAGCACATGGAATGTGGATGATGTGGGTGCCGAAATGGATGAAGACAAGCCAGAGAAAATAGCTGCTGGAAAGTTTGATGTGTTTAGGTTGTTTAGAAAAAATTTATTAATGTAGTTCATACGGAAGTACCTTTTTTTTTGTTGGACTATGCCTTCGCATAAATTTGTGATCCGTGGATTCGTCTTAATTAAAATATGAACTTTTTACT
>NW_020630680.1:530-987 GCF_003573695.1 Papaver somniferum
CATAAATTTGTGATCCGTGGATTCGTCTTAATTAAAATATGAACTTTTTTACTGAAAAATGCCTATACTTCAATTTCATGATAGTTGTGTTTGAATATGTTAGCCATAAATGATTAAATTTGCAGGTTGAAAAAAGATTTTTTTGTCAGAATGTAACCAGGCTTGGATGAAACTGGTTACATCCTAGCCTGTATAAAACTACAATTTTTTGTCTGAATGTAACCAGGCTTGGATGAAACTGGTTACATCCAAGCCTGTATAAAACTGCAATTTTTTGTCAGAATGTAACCAGGCTTGGATGAAACTGGCTACCCCGCTGCGAGTGAACACAAATCCTTCATGCCATACCGATATTAAGGGTTCTACCGGGGAACATAGCACAGGAAAGTACTCAGTGAGTCTTGTATTGGCGAGGTGCCGAAATTTACAGAGTGTTTGGGATGGTTGCTACATTCGC
>NW_020630681.1:0-634 GCF_003573695.1 Papaver somniferum
CACCATAACTAGTTTAAATGACTCAAATGAACTAGTTAGAGAGTTGTTCAATTGCAAGGACATCCAGTGTAACTACACAAGACACAATCGAAGCAAAAACGATTTGATTCACTCGAATCGGTTCATGAACTTTATAGCCACGGTTTGCAATTAGCATTCCTTAGTTTATATAAACATGAGTTCACAAACAATCGTCTTTAGATATAACCTAACTCAAGTTTTCGGACTGGGTTCGCGGACTTAAGTTCCCGGAAGGAGTTCTCAAACTCCAACATATTTTCTCGGGTCGAGAACCTCCGCCAGTTCGCGGACTGAGTTCGCGGACTTAGTTCACGGCTCTTGTTCCGGTTCTCTTGATCAACAAAGTTCGCAAACTTCGGTTCAAGGAATAAGGACTTATACATATATGTGTTTCCACAACAATGCTTATATCCATCATTGGTTATATAATCTAAACTCTCATTTCAATCATTGAAACTTTCCTAGAGGATGTTATATAGTTGTTATTCACAAACCATTTTTCGTCAAAGCAATTTTCAAAGTGATTGAAACATAACATGACTTTCGTCACTAGGTAAAGATGAATTTGGCCAAAGCGAAAGCTTACCAACACATATTTCGAGAAATAGATAGG
>NW_020630681.1:678-1000 GCF_003573695.1 Papaver somniferum
CCAACACATATTTCGAGGAATATATAGGCGAGTTAAACTCGGCTCGAAATACCAAATGTGTATAATCAAAGTCTATACAGCAAAACGACTTTTGTCTCAAGATAGGAGATAGAGTAGATAGACTTTTGAGTGGTAGATAAGTTCAAGTATCCATATACTTTATTGTCGATGAAGTTCCACCAGTTCCTTGAGTAGTTCTTCGTCTTGTATGATGATCCGCCATGGAATTCTTGATCCTAGTCCGAGACTTAGCTATAGTAGACTAGAAATCAAGACTTATAGTTTTGATCACTAACATTGACAAACATGCTTGAGATAGCAA
>NW_020630682.1:0-439 GCF_003573695.1 Papaver somniferum
TCCACTAAGATCGCAGACATAACAACAATACAACCTATTTCAGCTTAAACATCTTATCAGCAAAGTCCTAAGTAACACTACTTCTATATCCGCATAATTTCATCTTTCCTTGTTCCCAAACTCAATCAACCGATAACTCAACCCTCAGCTTCAGCTGAAATTTAAACTTAACCATTTAATCCTGTCATTTCCTTATTTTCCAATTCATTTTACTCATCTACATCTTGTTTCTATCTTCCCTGCAACCATACCTCCTGCACATTTATCTGGCCTTAACCAACCATTGCAATAACAACAACATCTGAAATTCACAATCTCAATAACATTTATCACTCCACTTGAGAACTCCATTTCAACCACCACAACTCAGCTAGAACTTAACTCAGAAAACAACCACCAATATCAACTCCATTGGCAACAATTATTTGTAACTCCAACT
>NW_020630682.1:450-1000 GCF_003573695.1 Papaver somniferum
ACTCAGCTAGAACTTAACTCAGAAAACAACCACCAATATCAACTCCATTGGCAACAATTATTTGTAACTCCAACTCTTTCTCATTCTATGTTATGTAGCAAACCAATCTCCATTTTACTCAGTTTAACAATTCAATACCATTCTTCAAATCACAGTTCAATTCATAGATTAGACATTCTCAAACAATTGAATTTAATCCAAACTGCAACCCTCTCCTTGAAGTAGCTTTGCTCAAGTAATTGAACTCGAATCCTTTCTTGCTTTGACTCAAATCAGCGCACAACACCAAACTATCAATATCCATCAGTTCAATTATCTAAACTTTACAGTCTTCACCATCATCACAGATCCTAACCAATAAACTCAATCTAACGTATATTCAATCAAAAGATTAAATGACTTTACTAAATCAATTCAGAGAAGAAATTACCTCAAACCCTTATGCTCAAACACCAGCCAGTTCATCACTCATAATAATTCCATCATCTTCTTGTAAACATAATCAAACCCTAATTCTACTAACAGCTTAAAATCATAATTTCTAGAACCC
>NW_020630683.1:0-425 GCF_003573695.1 Papaver somniferum
GTAGCATAACACTAGTCATAGTTAGTTCATACATTTTATATAAATAAATGATAGCTTAGATTTTTATAGTTTTGTTAGTAAAGTGGTCATAGTATAAAAGTTCGCATCATAATCGTCCCTATTTTCTCCCTGTAATATAGTAGTTCATTTTCCGTCGGTCGTAATAGGTTTGTAGTACTCAACTCTTTACTTTGTGCTCACATTTCTGGGTACTGACAAGTTTTGTTGAGCCACCAGGTACCTGAACTGTTGCTGTACAAGCCAAAAGAAAAGAAGAAAAGGGAGGCAGCTTTGCTTCCTACCGTAACTTGTTGTTGTTAGAGAAGCTACCAAAAAAAAGGTAAGAACAAAGAGATTCAAAAGAAAAGAGGGAACGTTTCAGTTTCGAGTAGCCTTTTTCTGGATGCGCACCGGAGGCAAGTTTC
>NW_020630683.1:436-999 GCF_003573695.1 Papaver somniferum
TAAGAACAAAGAGATTCAAAAGAAAAGAGGGAACGTTTCAGTTCCGAGTAGCCTTTTTCTGGATGCGCACCGGAGGTAAGTTTCTTAAACACAACAACAAAATGACGTTTCTGCTTTGTAATTGCTTAGCCTGAATGGTTTAATATTGGGTGTAACAACTGAGCTTCATATTTTGTTAACAAATACGAGTTGGCCTCTCGTTAGTTGGCCATATTTTTATTGCCACAGTCCAATAAAGACCTAGTTCAGGATTGATAGATGTCATAGCTCTCTGCAATTGTCACAACAGCGTCATTTTCTATTTTTCTTGTTAATTTTTGTTATTGTAATCTTGTGTAGTGTGTTTAGCCTGTCGTACTTTGTCTTAGTAGCTTATATATGTTTTATATGCATTATTCTGTTTAGGGTTTGTTAGTAGCATTCAGAATAAATTTGTTTCATTTTGTTTCGAAAAAAAAAATGTCTGGATTTTGATCTGCAACTGGGGATGAGAACAAATCCATTAGAGAACTTGCTTACGGGCATGCTTCACGCTATGAGCCTCACACAGACCATGATTTCAA
>NW_020630684.1:0-306 GCF_003573695.1 Papaver somniferum
TGTATGGACTAACTCCGAAATACTTTCTAGAGAATCAACTAGACAGTCAGACTCAATCTAGGTAAAAGTATCTCAAGGAGTTAATATCTATCTCTTGTTTTGATTTACTCGAGCTAATAGAAATCAGCGAGTCTTTAATCAAACAAAAAGAATAACTTGGATGGTACCAAAGACCAATATCCAAGGATCAATCAATGATAATCAACAACCAAAGGTTGGATTACTCTAATTCATGATCTAACACACAACCTGTATTATTTCAATTATAAAGATATAACAATATAATGCGGAAACTGAAATAATACA
>NW_020630684.1:317-1000 GCF_003573695.1 Papaver somniferum
CACAACCTGTATTATTTCAATTATAAAGATAAAACAATATAATGCGGAAACTGAAATAACACAGACACCAGAAATTTTGTTAACGAGGAAACCGCAAATGCAGAAAAACCCCGGGACCTAGTCCAGATTGAACACACATTGTATTAAGCCGCTACATACACTAGCCTACTCCAAGCTAACTTCGGAGTGGACTGTAGTTGAACTCCAATCAGTCTCTCACTGATCCAAGGTACAGTTGTACTCCCTACGCCTATGATCCCAGCAGGATACTGTGCACTTGATTCCCTTAACTTATCTCACCCACAACTAAGAGTTGCTACGACCCAAAATCACAGGCTTTAACAATAAACAAATCTATCTCACACAGACAAGTCTATCAAAGGATCAATTTGTCTCCCACAGAAAAACCCTAAAGTTTTTGTTCCGTATTTTGATAATAATCATGGTGAACAAGAACCAATTTATAATCCGGTCTTATATTCTCGAAGAACATACTAGATAAATCAATCACCTCACAACAATCTTAATCGTATGGTAGCGAAACAAGATCACACAACTACGATAAAAGTAGTATCGGTCTATCAGAGATATTAATCTCAAGCCAATCAATCTGATTGTACTCGTACGATAGAAGATGCAAGATCAGATCACACAACTACGATAAAAGTAGTATCGTTCTGGCT
>NW_020630685.1:0-550 GCF_003573695.1 Papaver somniferum
AATCCAAGCCATCCGACCAAGCTGGCAAAGTTGGACGGACGAGATGATTTACGACACATGTTTGCTGCCGTTGAAAGAATTTAGGGTTTTTTTAGAGGTGCGCAAACATCCATCTCTGGATTGATTGAATCCAAGCATTGGCGCTATTCTTGAGTGGGTCGATCGAGCATGCGTGGAGACGGCTCACTGGCGTGCATGCTTACACCTCTCGGTCCCACAAAGATTCGATCTAGGCCACTCAATTTGACCGGCAAAAATGAGTGGTCGTGATCGATTTGCTGCCGTGTAACCTATCACCTTTGGGGAATGTGTTTCGAGTCACCGGGCCCCATTCTGCATAGGCCGGCCGGTCACACGTAAAGGTGGGACCACGGTGATCATGTTGACATCCTTGGGACCTCTTGAGTCTATATCTACACCGTCCGTTTAGGCTGATGATGAGTGCTAAAAAGTGCATATTTCTATATATTTTTCTTGGCATTTAACTCATCTTTTGTGCATTAATTCTACATTTTATCCCATATTCTGTATTTTCATTGTTTTCAAGAAT
>NW_020630685.1:750-1000 GCF_003573695.1 Papaver somniferum
ACCCAAGTCCCTGTGGATCGACCCGTACTTGTGCACTCACTACATCGAAACCGTGCACTTGCGGTATCACTGTAGGCCTTAACTTTCTCCATTTTTTATACACTGTCCCCGGCCTACCAGCTGACGAAGATGGATGGACTCGATCAATTTACGACAGATGTGTGTTGTCGTAAACCCTAATTAGGGTTTTGAAACAGCCACGTCCGCACGACTTTGACCAAGCGATTTTGCATGCTGTTGGACTCCTTTA
>NW_020630686.1:0-523 GCF_003573695.1 Papaver somniferum
GAAAGACCATGCAGAACTAATCCAAATCCTAACAAATTACATCTATCTTGAATCAAATTGAAAGACAAAGCCAACACAAAAAGAAAGAGTTCATAAAAATGTTGAATTTTATATACGATAACTCAAAAAAGTTTACACATTTCGTTATAAGTCGGAAATTGATTTCTGAGACTAAATTGTAAACTAGATAGACTCATCTTTAACAGAAAAAGTTTGAAAAATATTAATATGTTCTAAGGCAATACGTCTAGTAGAAATTGCAATTCTATTTACATTGATTCAAGAAAATATGAAGGAAGTCGAATTTCACAATAGAAGAAGGATGAAAGACCATGCAGAACTAATACAAATCCTAACAAATTTCATCTATCTTGAATCAAATAGAAAGACAAATCCAACACAAAAAGAAAGACAAATCTAAAAATTTTATATACGTTAACACAAAAAAGTCTACACATTTCGTTATAAGTCGGAAATTGATTTCTGAGACTAAATTGTAAACTAGATAGACTCATCTTTAACA
>NW_020630687.1:0-664 GCF_003573695.1 Papaver somniferum
TTTTGAAAGAGAATATACTTACACGTTTTGGTACGCCGCGAGCTATAATTAGTGATGGAGGTTCACACTTTTGTAATAGACCGTTTTCTCTTTTAATGAAACAATACGGTATTACCCATAAAGTAGCAACCCCATATCACCCTCAGACTAGTGGTCAGGTAGAGGTTTCCAATAGGGAAATTAAACGTATTCTAGAGAAAACAGTTAATCCAAATAGGAAAGACTGGTCGTCGAGGCTTACTGATGCCTTATGGGCTTACCGTACTGCGTTTAAGACACCCATTGGAATGTCACCTTATCGTTTAGTATTTGGTAAAGAATGTCACCTGCCTATTGAGTTAGAGCATCGAGCCTATTGGACTATTAAGAACTTAAACTTTTCACTTGACAAGGCAGGAGCTCAAAGAAAGCTCCAGCTCAATGAGTTGGACGAGATTCGTAGAGATGCATATGATAGTGCTAAGGTGTATAAGAACAAAATGAAACTTGTGCATGATAGGAATATTTTACGAAAGTCATTTTCTCCAGGTCAAAAAGTTCTTCTGTATGACACTCGTTTGCATCTATTCCCCGGGAAGTTACGCTCTCGGTGGACCGGTCCTTTTGTGGTCCGTACTGTTTTTCCTCATGGCGCTGTTGAGATTGAGACACCAGATGGTAGTAG
>NW_020630687.1:675-1000 GCF_003573695.1 Papaver somniferum
ATGGTCCGTACTGTTTTTACTCATGACGCTGTTGAGATTGAGACACCAGATGGTAGTAGTTCTTCGAAGGTTAACGATCAGCGATTGAAGCCCTTTTTAGAGCCTTTTCCTACAGGTGATATTGAGGAGGCCCCTCTGGAGGACCCTGTTTACCTTGATTGACCATCGAGGCGATTTTGTATGTTGTATAATATTTTTGTAGGTTTTTGGTTACACTTCACCCAGGTACTATCTTTCCGACTTCTCTCTTTACTATTTCCTCATGTTGCTTATATTTTTGGTGTTGTTCTTTGATTAGAAACATTGAGTACAATGTTAGATTTAA
>NW_020630688.1:0-229 GCF_003573695.1 Papaver somniferum
CCGTTAGATCCGTTTCAGAAGTTATCATCCCACGGATTCCCTTCACAAAACATCAAATTTGATGATCCCGTTTAACACCTAAGCAACCTAACCCTATTACCCGCACCAAACGCACCCTTCTTCCAAAACCCATCGAGCCATCTCCTTCTTCCCCTCTTCTGAAACAGCAACGCTGTCTCCATCACCACCATCTTCTCCCCCAAATGACTCCACCATCTTCTCCCCCCAA
>NW_020630688.1:240-524 GCF_003573695.1 Papaver somniferum
TTCTCCCCCCAAATCATTCAACCATCACCACTCGAGCCATCATCACTTAGACCTACTTTTCTAGCCACTTATTACATCACCTCCTAATCGTTTCATCTCACAGGAACCCTAGGTTAGGAGTTGATGAAATAGGTGAGGTTAGAGAATAAATCGAAGGCATGGGTAGTATCAGCAGACGACAAGGAAGCATGGGTGAGAGATATCAATCGTTTTCAGAGATTAGGTAAGAATTTTTCGTAAAACCCTAATTTTACTAATTTGGGGATTTTAGTTTTTTTTTTGGC
>NW_020630688.1:535-1000 GCF_003573695.1 Papaver somniferum
GGATTTTTTGTAAAACCCTAATTTTACTGATTTGGGGATTTTAGTTTTTTTTTGGCTGTAACTATAAAAGGGTGTTAGGGTTGTAAAATTCGGCATCTCTGGACTAGCCAGTAGACATTTTGAAGAAATTTTCATTACAATTTCAAATTCAGTCCCTTTATCATAGTTGACAGTTGAATGTTATGTGTATGTTATTTGAATTATCTTGTATGATGAATGCTTGTGTATGTAATATGTTGAGCATGAGCTAAGTAGCACTAAGTTAAGGCTCAGTTGAAGCCTTATGCATTGTCAAATGACAAGTTGCTAGGATAGTTAACTCCTTGCCCTGTTTTGCTTGAGCAATGGGAAGAGGTTAATGCTCATAGTGCATGTGATTGATTGTTCTGTCAAAAGACAGTCAATGCTAGGGGCAAACTAGTGAGCAAATTAGTTTTCCTCCCATTCTAGATGTATGCATAGGAT
>NW_020630689.1:0-290 GCF_003573695.1 Papaver somniferum
CTAGAAGTGGGCTTGGAAGGAAGAATTTGTTCTTAAAGAAGAAGTGGGCTCAGAATTGTCTAAGCCCAAACTCTAACCTAAGTCCAAGACCAAGCCCAAAGCCTGCCTAAGCTCGTAGCCGTCAGATTGGATCCACAGATGCATCCTACGATCGCTTCATCGTCGTGCATCGAAGTCTGAAGCTCCTGTCAAACACTACAGCACCTAAATCCATCTTGAGCCGTCAGTTTCGTTGTACTTCCGCATCCAACGGTCGCTCCTCGCGTCCTTCTGTCTCGCCGTTAGATCGA
>NW_020630689.1:490-804 GCF_003573695.1 Papaver somniferum
AAAAGCCCACTGAGCCCAAAACCATTTCATTGTTACAAACAAACCCACTAAGCCCAAAGCACAATTAGAATCCCAATAGCAATTTAGAGCCCAAATAGTTAGAAACTCCAAACACACCCAGTCTCTGTGGATCGACCCGTACTTGCACGAGCTACAACCGACGACCGTGCACTTGCGGTATTACTGTAGGCCCGCGTTTTTATTTCGCTTCAATTTTATACGCTTTCCCGGTCCCACCAAGTTTTTGGCGCCGTTGCCGGGGAAAGTTTTTGGCGACGTTGCCGGGGACTTGGTTGCTGTGTGGTTGAAGCTTT
>NW_020630690.1:0-397 GCF_003573695.1 Papaver somniferum
CGAGTTGTATGCAGATTATGAAAGAATTGCAAGATATGCGACAAATACTAGACCAACTTGACCGTGAAAAAAAGAACGTCGCACAAACCAATTTCTGCAACACTTTTTCTTATCCGACTCTGGATCGTAGTTATGATCATTCACCCATTCAAAGGGAAGAGTCCTGGTAAAAAGAACATATTGTATCCAACGGTGGTAAGCGTGTGAACGTCAAGAAACTTGCACAGAAATTATACAAGTTGGAAGATGATGGAACCTCGGAAGAGCTTGTCGCAAAAATTAGTAGGACCATTCATATGGAACTTAAACGATGTCTGGATAAAGGTTATGAAACCGATGAAGATTCTTATTATGGTGAGTCTGAAAGTGAAGATGATTGTCTTGAAAAGGACCAACC
>NW_020630690.1:597-1000 GCF_003573695.1 Papaver somniferum
GTAGCAAACACGAGACCTTGCGGAGGGATTACGTTGAGCAATTGTGTGTGGAAACAACGTTAGCAAGTAGACCTTGAGCTAAGAGTCTAACTACTAATATAAACCTAATAAATTCATAAATTTTAATGCGTTTAACTAAGTTACATCTTGAGTGAGCTACTACTAGGTGGTTTGGTGAATAGAATCCGGTAGTCGAGAACTTCCGTATCTGGTGATACTAGGGGTTTAGGGGTTTAGCACAGAGCTAGCTGCTTTACCTACGGTTGGTGATAATCTATGACTAATAAAAAGTGGAAAAGAACATAACTTGAATCATTTTTTTGCAACGAAAAAGGATTCCCTGATCTAATCTCTCTTATTGATTTCAACTTTATCTTTTTAATTGCTTTGTTTATTCTTTTAC
>NW_020630691.1:0-558 GCF_003573695.1 Papaver somniferum
ACGATTTCACCATCCACTTTCCACCATCAGTTCGCAACGCCACCAATATAGCTACAGTTTGTCAACAGTCCAGCTCAGGGAGATTCCTGCTCGCATTCATACCACCAGCCACGGATTGGGTTTTGTTTTCTATTTATCTTGCACATATCCCGAATCTTTTAAATTAATTATTGAGAACATGAACCCCATTATGTGTAGCTAATAACTTGTTTGATTAGGGATATTTTAGAAGCTACGTGACTTGATTTTTAATTCTCAAATATCGTTTTATTGCTTGTCTGCTACCGTGTTTATGACCATGGATTGTTTGCAGGTTGTTTGAGTGGCCAATCAAATAGCTTGTTTGCGATACTAATGCTAGATTATTAAGCCGTAATACGTAATTGTTATGGTGATTTAATCATAAGTAGCAAAACATCAACGTTGCAAATGGGATTTTGTGGATTTTGATGTGTATTTGACAACCCTAAGTTAACATGTCAAACTTACGAGCATGTGGTTAGGATCAATCCGACTCATAGAACATACCGGTTAGTTAAGTTACACTAGAGAGCTTAT
>NW_020630691.1:568-1000 GCF_003573695.1 Papaver somniferum
ACTTACGAGCATGTGGTTAGGATCAATCCGACTCATAGAACATACCGGTTAGTTAAGTTACACTAGAGAGCTTATTCAAAGTGGCTTGATTGACTAGACACGAGTAGAGAACTTATTCTACCAAGTGGCTTTGGAGTTTAATGGACTTGTTGAACTTACAACTTGTGTAGGATTGCTAATAAACGTATTTTGAAGAAGATTCATGTTCACTAGTGGAGAAAAACCCCTAATCATTCTCATCCTCATTGTTCACATTCATATTTGTTTTGTAGTTTTTGCATTATTCATATTTTCATAAATTAAATCAACAACTTTAGCTCATCTCTCCCTTAGGAACGAACCTGTTTATCCTTGTGCTACTTGTTCCTGTAAGAAGAGTAAGGAATATATTTTTTGTGAGTTTGACACCTCATCAAAATTGGCGCCGCTGCC
>NW_020630692.1:0-301 GCF_003573695.1 Papaver somniferum
TATGTATAATTAAATCATGCCTTTCATAATTTCGATTTCACTTTGTTGGTCCACCATTTTATCATCATTTTGTCCAATGGATCTAACTAACGAGCAGTCTACGACAAGTATGCCTTACATTGGTTCAACTGAATATCTTGTCATCACATGGTAAAGATTTCATAAAACGTTTGTACTTACTACACTAATATCTTCTGAACCTAATTAATTGGTTGATAACCATTGAACACATAACCATCTTGTGCATTT
This sequence comes from Papaver somniferum, assembly GCF_003573695.1. NCBI lineage: Eukaryota > Viridiplantae > Streptophyta > Magnoliopsida > Ranunculales > Papaveraceae > Papaver > Papaver somniferum. Next base: position 250 of record NW_020630692.1, read on the forward strand.
GCCATCAATATGACACAATCGACGCCTCCCTTCCGATCTATACATACATCTT
>NW_020630692.1:312-652 GCF_003573695.1 Papaver somniferum
ATGCTGCTAGTAAGCTCCGGTTGCAGCTGAAGTTAATATTATAGAGAAGGTGGTACTGGTGTTGGCTTTGAGTTGGTTCTCTATGAAGAATGGTTTGAGCTGATGCTTGAGAATGGTTTTTAAGTACAGTTGCAGGTTGAGAGTGTAGAGAAGAACTGAGATGCCTATGTTGGTGGTGATTATGAACTGCAGCTGGTGATAATCAGAATCCATGGAGGAACTGGTGTTGCTCTGATTGAATTAATATGGTGGTGTTGAATCTGTGACTGAGGTGGGGCAGTTGTGAAGTTGCTGGTACAACTCAAGGAGGAGATGTTATACTTGCATTTAACTGGATATG
>NW_020630692.1:663-1000 GCF_003573695.1 Papaver somniferum
CTCAAGGAGGAGATGTTATGCTTGCATTTAACTGGATATGTTCGATGCTCAAGTGCAGGCAGTTGGAGTTGCTGCTACAGGTGGTTGAATTGAAACTGAAGTTGTTGCTGATGGAGTTTGAAATGGAGGTAGTGCTACATTAGACGACCAGTTGAACTGTATTAAAGAAGTGTGGTTGCAGAATGGATTTAATGGAAGTTAGTATGTGCAGAATTTGGAGGCCGGGATATTCTGTCATGTTGCTGTTGTTTAGAAGGGATTGCGAGATAGAAAGAAGTGCAGGCCTGAAGTTCAATTGCAGTTTCTGGTGGAGAGTTTAATGGAAGCATCGCAGGTG
>NW_020630693.1:0-187 GCF_003573695.1 Papaver somniferum
GGAGATTACCTTTTCTGATCCTTGGAATGCTACTTTGAGAATATTCCAGGCCTCCTTCGAAGTTTACGCCACCGAAATTCGAGGAAAAATAGTTTTGCTTACCCCTTGTTGTAGAAATAGTAGTGTTTTAGCATCCTTCTTCTTGTTTTCCTTGTACTCCTTTTTCTCTGCATCCGTCCATAACGAT
>NW_020630693.1:198-467 GCF_003573695.1 Papaver somniferum
TTGTAGAAATAGTAGTGCTTTAGCATCCTTCTTCTTGTTTTCCTTGTACTCCTTTTTCTCTGCATCCGTCCATGACGATAGAGCTTCTGCCGACTCGGGTACCTTATAACCATCTTCTACAAAATCCCATAAGTCTTGTGAAATGAATAATGTTTTCATTTGTAAACTCCAATAATCATAACTCTCACCATCAAAAATTGGAATTAGACTTTGGGCATAATTGAAACCTTGAATACTTTGGTTAATTGCCATGGGTACAGTTTTAGGAT
>NW_020630693.1:667-1000 GCF_003573695.1 Papaver somniferum
GAAAATTCTAGAGAAAAGAATTCTCTAGATAATACTTGATGTAAAGAAGGCCTAGAAGATTCTAGTATTGGGCTTTACTTAGTGTAGATGATTATTTGGGCTTTACTTATTGGGTTTTCACAAATTATGTTTTTAACAATGTGTTCTGAGGAACATAGCAGCTCACCACCCATCTATCATTTCCTTGGGGAGGATTAAGGGCGTACGGCTGATCTTCAGTAGATCCGATCTATTTGTGAGAGGATAAATCATAGTGATGGTTGTTGTTGTTGTAGATCTGACTTATGAGGATGTTCCTGATAACCCGTTCCGTAAGCAAAAATCAAAAAGAAA
>NW_020630694.1:0-500 GCF_003573695.1 Papaver somniferum
ACATTTTATCCCATATTCTGTGTTTTCATTGTTTTCAAGAATAAATATTTTTATTAATTAATTTTGCATTTTTAGGTAATAAATAAAGTCTGGATGACTTGCGGAGCAAAAAGAGCAGAAAAGTAGTGAAAAGCCGGGAGAAATCACGCAAGGAAGCCGCGAAGAATGGTGCGCACAACCTCATTTTCTACACACAAAAACGCCTCCGTTCTCAGCCATCAGATCAGTTCTCAGAAGCATCCGACGGTCGCTCCTTCATAGAGCATCAAAATCTGAAGTCTCTGCCAAGCACCACAGCGCTGAAATTCCAAGCCTTCAGATTAGATGGTAGTTGAATCCAACGGTTGCTCCCTTACTGTGCATCGAAGTTTGATATCTCCGCCTTACACTACAGTACCTAACTCCATCAAGTACCGTTCGTTTCGTTGTATCCCTTCATCCGACGGTCGCTCCTCGCTTACCTCCGCATCACCGTCCGATCTACCTACCAGCTCCACATC
>NW_020630694.1:700-1000 GCF_003573695.1 Papaver somniferum
ATTCTTTCCACATCATAGGACCATCGCTATTCGTCAAAGTATCAATTGTTTTGTCCAATTGGATGAGGAAACTGTTTTTCACTATTTTGAACGTTTTAATGATTTGTTGAGTGAATGTCCGCACCATGGAATTGAGAAGTGGAGACTTGTCGTCATCCTCTATGAGGGACTAGACTTTAAATCTCGAACCATGGTTGAGTCTATGTGTAATGGTGAGTTTATTGATAAATCTGTGGATGATGCATGGAATTTTTTAGCCGAGATTGCAGAGAAAACCCATCAATGGGAATCCGTTAGGGA
>NW_020630695.1:0-372 GCF_003573695.1 Papaver somniferum
CAAAAGCTCCCAAATGGGCTTTGTCTTCAAAGTCTAAAACCAAAATTTTCTAAAACCCATTAAAAACCAAATTTCTTTTCAAACCCGATAAAACCAAATGTTACCCATAAAAACCAAAATTTTCCCAAAATTCCAAACCCATTAAAAACCAAATTTTGGGCTTTGTAACATAGTTACTTAGCTTTTGAGCCAAATCATGTCTGGATCTTGGTCTACAGTTGGGGAATACAACAAATCCCTTAGAGAACTTTCGTATGGACATACTCCACGTTATGAACCTCCCATAGACCATGATGTCAATAGTTATAGGAATTATTATGGACATTTTCAAAGTCCCGAGCCTCAATACATGAACCCTAATAACTATTCACA
>NW_020630695.1:572-827 GCF_003573695.1 Papaver somniferum
GAGCCGGATCAATTGGAAGTGGGCTTGAAGAGGAAGAATTGTTCTTAAAGAAGATATGGGCTTGGCATACCCAAGGCCCAAAACCCTTACCCAAATCCATTTCCATTATCCATACCCATTTTTATGAGAGCCGTCAGATTGGATCCATCTTGTCATCCAACGGTGGCCTCATCATTGTGCATCAAAATCCGAAGCTCCTGTCAAACACCATAGTACCTAACTCCATCTGAAGCCGTCAGTTTTGTTGTATCTCAT
>NW_020630695.1:1001-1407 GCF_003573695.1 Papaver somniferum
CACTTCCCCCAAATTTCTCCTCTTCCCCCGACCATGGCAGACACTGCCATGTCTGCTCCGCCGTCTCCATCTCCACCACGACCACAAGGACACCACCACCATCACCTACCTCTTCCCTAGTCGTGTCTGTCTTGTTCTTAGCATTGATTTTTGATGCTACCAAGAAGACAAACATAACCAGGGTTTCACCACAGTGAAGAGAAGACAAAATTTGGGAGAAATTCGAGTAGAGGATTAGCAGAGGAGGAGAAGTACAAGCATGGGTCGAGTCTATTTGCATCAGAGGGTGAGTTAATTTTATTTATCGAAACCCTAATCCTGCTGATTTGGGGATTTTCAAATTAGGGTTTGTAGAAATTTAGGGTTTTGTAAAAACTATAAATATGAAACGATGTAGAATGTTTAA
>NW_020630695.1:1503-2001 GCF_003573695.1 Papaver somniferum
GTTCTTGGGTCATCCGAGAAACCCCCTAATTGGGTTAATTTCATGTTGTTGTTTCAATTTCAATTTCATAATTCAGTTTATTTGCAATTTCATGTTTAGTTCCATTTTAATGTTAATTATGTTCTGAGTTCATTGCTAGGGTTGAGATGAAACCAATAACCTACTGCTAATTTTGATTTATGTTTTAGTATTGTTCTTGTTGTGCTATAATATTGTGAATAACATGATTATTTAACTATCTAAATGATTGATCTGTGGTTAGTTTGTTTTGTGAGAGGGCAGCTAATACTAGGGTTAGGAATCATATTAGTGACACTAAATCTTTCTCATGTAACCACCCTTTGATGTGCAGCAGACTAGAATCTTTACTGCCATCTAGATAATCGGCAGAGCCTAGAAGTTTTCCGTTATCTATACAAGGGACAAGAACATTATTGAGACTGAATCCACTTAGTGTAGGATAGGAGGTAGATTCAACTGCCCTAGTGACCTTTTAAT
>NW_020630696.1:0-326 GCF_003573695.1 Papaver somniferum
GTAGAGGAGAAGATGGCAATGTTTCTATACACAATCGGGCACAATTGTAGGAATCGTGTAATTTTATATCACTTTCAACATTCAGGTGAAACAGTTAGTAAGTATTTTCATGAAGTGTTGACTGCTATGAAGAAATGGTCTGCTGAAGTCCTATTTCCTCCACCAAATGTATTTGATAAGCCAGCTATAACTAAAAGGAATAAACGTCTTAGAGAAGGTGCTTTCAAAGGTGCTGTTGGTGCATTGGATGACACTCTAATTAGTGCCAACATTCCAGTCGAGAAGCAAACACCGTATAGAGGAATGGGGAGAGGAGAATGTAGCCA
>NW_020630696.1:337-933 GCF_003573695.1 Papaver somniferum
AGCATTCCAGTCGAGAAGCAAACACCGTATAGAGGAAGGGGAAGAGGAGAATGTAGCCAAAACGTGCTTGCGATATGTGATTGGGATATGTACTTTTTGTATGTAGTGGTTGGATGGGAAGGCACTGCTCATGACTCGAGAGTGTTGACCGAGGCAGTGCGTGATCCATCTTTCAAGTTTCCTCTACCTCCACCAGGTAATATCTCTATTTTAAGTCCAATTTTTCTGCATTGGGTTTGTTTTCTTTACTCAATTTTATTTAGATTCTTGTGCACTGCGTTCTTATATATTTGAATTGTAGGAAAAATAAATTGTGCTGCCATTATAACATTCAGTCCAAGTATTTTCCATCTTAGGCTGTGTGCAGTGTTCATCAATTGATCACAATATCGAACTCTACTTAGATTATTTCAGGCCACCCCTGCGCCTGTTGGGATGGGGAATCTGTTCTTTGAACCACCTGTTAAACTACCCACCAAACTTACCAGTGTTAGAATATATGATGTTGTAGTTAAAGTGTAAGCTTTCTCAGATCTGCATTTCTGCAAGGGATAGAGTAGAGATGCCTGATGTGGATTTCTTTGTTTGTCTTCCGT
>NW_020630697.1:0-900 GCF_003573695.1 Papaver somniferum
GTCGTATATTCTTTGTGGTGAATGAACTTAGTTTCCCCATTACTTATTCTCCATAGCTCATTGAAACGTTCCAGCTGAACTTCAATGAATTCTTAAATGTTAGTATGCGAACTTTTAACGATGACATAAGTACAAATATTATCGTACTACTCACTTTTTCCCTAAGAGGAGATCGTGGATGATAGTCGTACACCATATTTCTAATTTTTCGGCACTCTTGCATTGCACTATTTATGTAGTTGAATCGAAATGCCAAGTCTTTCCATTTACGGTTATTGGGATTCCCGGTACGCACTTAAAAGAACTCTTTAACTCTCTTCCAAAACATTGAATAGATATTCGTACGTTCACGGAACGTATTAGCAAACGATGTAACGAGACACAAATATTCATACGGTTCCCATTTCATTTTCTAGCATAGGTGTGTCATGTGGGAGTGGCTCAAAGAGGTTGTCCTTATATAGATAAGGACTCAACGCCTATTTTTTTCAAATTCAATTAAAACAATCAGAGTTTAGGTATGTCCACATAGTCCGATTGCGTCCTTGCAAAATTATATAAAATGTGCCTCTCAATAATAAGATTTTAATATTGCACATGTAATCCGATTCTCGGCAAAAAAAAGTTACAGAAGAACTGTCACTTTTCCTTGCAAGAATCGGATTACATGTGATGCCAACATAGACCGGTTGTGAAGGTTGTCAAAATATGCCTCTCAATAATCGATCTTTAATATGTCACTTGTAATCTGATTCTTGTCAAAAAAAGATACAATAACATTTTCACTTTTCCTCGCAAGAATCGGATTACATGTGATGCCCACATAAACCGATTCCTAAACTCCGGATTTTTTTGTTTTGTCAGAATCGGACTTTAAAAGTATCATTATAAACCGATTCT
>NW_020630698.1:0-362 GCF_003573695.1 Papaver somniferum
TGGTCTTGTGATGTTTCATGGGATGGTAACACTGTTGATGAAGCTGGAGACTGCTGAGGGGTAATACCCGGTAGAGTCGTCGGTAATTGTTGTTGTGCATCAGTAGGCAGTACACTGTGGTGAGGCTGTACTAACAAAGGTGGATTTTGAGTGAAAATGGAAGACCCAAAAATATCTGTACTTGTGTCTTGTATTGCAGAACTTACCTCAGGAGCACGCTGTAGGGAAGGAGAAAATGGAAATATGTGCTCTTCAAAACGAACATGTCTTGATATATATTGCCGATTAGTTGGAAGATGAAGGCAAATATAACCCTTATGAGCTGAGCTATATCCTAGAAAAATGCAGGGTAGAGACCTAGG
>NW_020630698.1:373-1000 GCF_003573695.1 Papaver somniferum
AAAATATAACCCTTATGAGCCGAACTATATCCTAGAAAAATGCAGGGTAGAGACCTAGGTTCTAGTTTGTGAGCATTATATGGCCTAAGACATGGATATGCCAAGCAACCGAACACACGCAGAAACAAATAGTCTGGCTGTTTGCCAAAGAGTAACTCAAGTGGTGTTGTATGACTAGAAGAAAGATTTGGTGTCCTATTAATGAGATAACAGGCCGTGGTAAAAGCCTCTGACCAAAAATCCTCTAGAAGATGTGCCTGAAATAGTAAAGCTAGACCACTTTCTGTGATGTGCCTAATCCTTTTTTCTGCTAAACCGTTTTGAGCTGAAGTATGTGGACAGGAGAACCGATGCACTATGCCTGAGTTGTTTAGATATGAAGATAATTTCTTGTATTCCAATGCATTGTCAGATTGGAATACTTTGATTTTATGACCCGTGAGATTTTCAACTTGTTTATGAAACTGACAGAAGATATTAAAAACAGAAGATCTTTGCACTAAAGGATATATCCATGTATAATGAGAGTAAGCATCCATGAAGATCAGGAAATAACGAAATCCATTACGAGAAGTTTTTGGGGATACCCAAATATCAGAAACAATAAGACTTAAAGGAGAATCATAA
>NW_020630699.1:0-395 GCF_003573695.1 Papaver somniferum
CTTTAATTTCTCTTTCTAGCTCGACATATTTCACTAATATCTCCTCTAAGGTTTCTGAAAAGGAAGAGAGAATGGTGAAATAGGTAGGTAGAAGGGTAGGATAATGATGGGTTTCGATTGGTGAGAGCCATGATGGCTTTTGGTAGTTGTGGCAGAGGTATGGTGGTGCTAATGGAACTGGCGAGGGAGAAGGTGTTTCTGCAGAGGAATGGGGGAAAAGAAGTCGATGGGAATGATGGAGGGTATGTTTGGTTAAGGTATAGGCATTAGGTACTAGAGTGTTGGTCGGGTGTAGCGGATTTTGATGATTTGTGAGGGGAATCCGTAGGATGATAGGATGAGGGAAAGATCCAATGACGTGATGTGAATGGATGTGGAGCGACCGTCGGATGCCT
>NW_020630699.1:595-1000 GCF_003573695.1 Papaver somniferum
CGCCCCGCTATTCATCCAAACTTTAGTTATTACCTAAAAATGAAAAATTAATTAATAAAAATATTTATTCTTGAAAACAATGAAAATACAGAATATGGGATAAAATGTAGAATTAATGCACAAAAGATGAGTTAAATGCCAAGAAAAATATATAGAAATATGCACTTTTTAGCACTCATCAAATACCCCCAAACCTGAATTTTACTTGTCCTCAAGTAAAACAAAACTAAGGAAATCCTACCTATACCACTGTCGCTGGTCTCTCGAATGCATTTAGCGTATGCACTAAGCCTTTTAAACCACTAAGTGTCCCTAGTGGACGAGTGAAGTCTCGTGAAGGTTTGCTTAGAACGTACCTACAAAGTTCTAGGTCAAAATATAAGCTCAGATTCCATCAAATGTGAC
>NW_020630700.1:0-281 GCF_003573695.1 Papaver somniferum
GACACATCAACTATGTTTTCATGCATAGGATCATTAGTGTCAACAGAAGATTTACCTAAGTCATGCTCTTCACAGGATAATTGCACAATATCTAAATCAGTATCAACATCACATGCATATGGATTACTAGAAGAAATATCATTCATGAAGTTCGGGGCAAAAAAGCCTAATGTATTTGAAACCAAAGGTTCCACAACATTTTCAACATAGACATGTTCTTCTAACATAACATCATCATCATCATCATCATAGTAATATGCATACTTGTCCCTATTAGCAGT
>NW_020630700.1:481-666 GCF_003573695.1 Papaver somniferum
TATTTGTATCATGCTTGCATTTATTTTAAAAGGGTTATTGGTTTGAGGTAAGACAATACATGATAATGGAATTTTTATTGTGGGATACATGTATTCATGGAGAGCACTAGGTTGGCCCATACTGAAAAGACACAAATCACACTATTTGGTTTTAAAGGGTTTTCAAAAATTTGGTTTTTTATGGG
>NW_020630700.1:866-1000 GCF_003573695.1 Papaver somniferum
CACAGATTAAAAATGGAAGCCCACAGGTTGGGTTCTCTTAATGGGTTTAGGCTTACCTTTGAAGCACAGCCCAGCTGCTCAGTTTGGTTGCAAAAGCCCAGTTGGGCTTTGGATCATCCTAAGATTTGGCTTCA
>NW_020630701.1:0-325 GCF_003573695.1 Papaver somniferum
CATCTGTGCTATTGTCCTTTAAGTGGAATCTCCATATTTTCTATGTCTTTTCTCTCTTCCCTTAAGATTTTCCTAACGGAGTTCTAACTTTTGCAGGTCTCCTGACTTTATGTGGGATCTAGTGACGCTTTATATTCAGTATATGGAATGCTCCTGGTTCAATGACAGTGATGCTCAAAAGATTAAAACTTGAAGAAGTGGATCTTGTTAAAAACATTTGATAATTGTGATGGGTAAATCTAGAATTATCTAGATAGCTAACTATAACTCCCATGGGCTTATCTCAATGCATAGGCCCAGTCTAGAGATATCTAGACTCTTCTAA
>NW_020630701.1:525-815 GCF_003573695.1 Papaver somniferum
CATGGCAGAAAAATTTAAGAAGGAGATGATGAAAGAATATGAGATGACAGACTTAGGACTTATGCGATATTTTCTTGGGATTCAAGTAAAACAATCTCCAGAAGAAATATTCATTTCTCAATAAAAATATGCGGAAGACTTAATGAAAAGGTTCAACATGATGGATTGCAAACCAATTGCAACTCCAATGGGTACCAATGAGAAATTGGTAAAAAATGATGGAGCGACAAAAGTTGATCCAACCTTATTCAGAAGTCTAGTCGGCTCACTGATCTACTTAACAAATACAA
>NW_020630702.1:0-206 GCF_003573695.1 Papaver somniferum
ATGATGTGGAAAAAATCTTTGGAAAAATTGATTAGTGAGTTGTTCCCAAGTGGTGATTGATTGTGGTCTCAAACCGTAAAACCATGTTTTGGCCCTTTCCTTTAGAGAAAATGTAAACAAATGCAATTTCAGAGAGTCTTCGGACATATGATCAGGTTGCATAGTCCGAAAAATTTGTTCAAACTCTCTTACATGAGTATAGGGGT
>NW_020630702.1:217-595 GCF_003573695.1 Papaver somniferum
CGACAAATTTGTTCAAACTCTCTTACATGAGTATAGGGGTTCTCAGAATCGAACCCTCGAAATATAGGAAGTATTTGTATCATGCTTGCATTTATTTTAAAAGGGGTATTGGTTTGAGGTAATACAATACATGATAATGGAATTTTTATTGTGGGATACATGTATTCATGGAGAGCACTAGGTTGGCCCATATTGAAAAGACACAAAGCCCACTATTTGGTTTTAATGGGTTTGGATTTTTGGGAAAAATATTTGGTTTTAGTGGGAGACATTTGAAAATTTGGTTTTGAAATGGGAGTAAAATAAAACTTTTGGATTAAGATGGGATAAAGAAGAAAAAATTTGGTTTAAAATGGGAGCAAGTAAAATTTGGTTTTT
>NW_020630702.1:795-1000 GCF_003573695.1 Papaver somniferum
AGCACAGCCCAGCTGCTCTGATATTGTTGCAAAAACCCAGTTGGGTTTTGGTTCTTTTCCTTGGTGGCGTCCCAGCAGAGGAAAAACAGGTTCAGAACAGCAGGTCCAACAACAAATGAAGTGAAGCAGATGCAGATGCAAATGCTATGAAATGAAATACAAAATAGCTAAAGAAAAACACAAGAAAAACACAGACCAATCCCCG
>NW_020630703.1:0-301 GCF_003573695.1 Papaver somniferum
CAACCCTCTAATGTTATAACTTAGGATGTTAAAATCCATTAAAACAATTATCCCCCTCAATTGGCACTAATACTACTTCACCCTCTTCCTTCTCATCAAAATAGCTCTTCCTAGTAAATCTAACAATCTCACTTGATAAATTCTCTACTATAATTGATTCAAGTTGAGCAGATAATGGGAACTTGTCACAATACCTATCGTCTAGCCAATCATCCCCAAAAAATTTAGAACTGCAAACCCTAGAACCTGAATGTTCCTGAGAAAAGATGTTACCTGTAGAAATTGACCCCCCCCCCCCCCC
>NW_020630703.1:386-1000 GCF_003573695.1 Papaver somniferum
CCCCCCCCCCCCCCCATGGAGTGCCCTGAACATGATGATTAATATTGCTAACGACACCCGCTAAAGAAGCTTCAGGAAAAATAGTTGGGCTGTTGATAACATCAAAGTGTAGGAAATTAGAGGGCCCAAATTCTAATCCCAAGTGTATTCCCATCACTTCCTGCTCTTCAGGTTCCATATTTAAGTCGCATATCGCCTTCTTCTTGTCATGTTTAAAAGAAGCAGACAAGCAACCACCCAAGCCTAGACTCAAATCAAATAAAAGTCCCTTCCTCTCTAGTTCACCCTCCAACACAGCATATGAACCCCTGGAAATATGACAAGGATCTTCGCATAACCCCTTGAACTTTACAAAAAAACCTTCAGGTATTGCACATTCTTTATAACCCTATTTCCTAGTAACATTTTGCTTTTACTTTGATGTTCTAGGATTACAGAGCTTTCAGCTGGAGCAATAAATGCCGAGTTCAGTAATTGCGTGACATGTTGTTCCCCATGGATTTCACTCTCTGTCTCGGACTCCAAAACGATCAGCTGGCAAGTACCTTCTCTAGATGGAGACATACTCTCCTCCGCTAGATCTGCCACCTCAAAATGAGCACGTGGGTCTTCTT
>NW_020630704.1:0-654 GCF_003573695.1 Papaver somniferum
TATTCATTCGTCCGATATCGATCATCTGATAATGATGGTCGATGTCGTCCTTCACATTCATGGCCGAGTTTTCCTTCGACCAGATTGTTCTCTGACTTTTCAACCATCTAGTCGGTGCATTTATTACTCCTGTACCTGATTGTTGTCGCTTCCGTTACCTCCAACTTTACACGTATTGCCTTCACGGGTTCCCTTGATATCTCTTTTCTCGCACCAGGCTTGAGTGAGATGATTCGTTGATGCTCATCTTATCTACCTTGATGTAATACTGCCTAGGATTGCGCCACCTATACCTGTGGATTATTCAAACCTACAATATCAATTAAGTAATGCGCAAACTACGCCCTATCAAAATTAGTTTCTTTTCTCCTTGACTGCATTAAACAATTAAAATGTGATGTTTTGTACGGTTTTTAAATATATTTTTTTTTGTAAGGAAAGATGGGTTTGAACAACTCATAGTTTATTAAATTACCTCATTAAAACTGAGGTTTGAAGGGATACATAATGGTGCAGAATCACCATTCCAGGAATCATGATAACATCAGTATCAATTACATCAGTAGGAAACAAAACGAAACAACTAGCACTAAATTTACAGATTTTGAAACATAAAGAAACGAAAAGCCGAAATTGTACTAATTTACATTTTGT
>NW_020630704.1:665-1000 GCF_003573695.1 Papaver somniferum
CTAATTTACAGATTTCGAAACATAAAGAAACGAAAAACCGAAATTGTACTAATTTACATTTTGTCATTGAAATTGACACCCTTCTAATGGTTATTGATTCAAACCATTTTGATTCATCCTTTCATTCTTCATCATCAACATCATATATGTTAGATGCTTCCACTGTAGAGAAGTAATAAGCCCAAATTGACACTATCACGATCAGTATCGGTGTTGATTTTCGAAGTAGATCGTCGTCTTTCATAACATACTTGAAAACGATGCAGCAACTCCACCAATCAATGCCATAATGGCTATCAGAAAACAAATCCAAATAGCATGAAGAAGCCATCAGA
>NW_020630705.1:0-222 GCF_003573695.1 Papaver somniferum
TACACAACCCGAAGGGCATACGTCTATAAGCAAACGTCCCAAATGGACACGTGAATGTAGTTTTTTCCTGATCTTCCGGAGCAATGTGAATTTGGTTAAACCCGGAAAAGCCATCTAGAAAACAGTAGTGACTGTGTCCAGACACACGTTCTAGCATTTGGTCAATGAAAGGGAGAGGGAAGTGATCTTTCCTTGTTACTGTGTTCAACTTCCTGTAGTCGA
>NW_020630705.1:422-1000 GCF_003573695.1 Papaver somniferum
TATTTACATGACTCTTATTTACATTGACTACTCTCTTTTTATTTTTGGAACAAGAGATGATGGAATTGATAAATACTTGATTTTTTTGTATTTTTCTGATTTTTTTTTTTTTTTTTTTTTTTGATGCAAGGAAACACTTTGATACATATACAAAAGGAAACAAAAATTACATGACACTTTGCAAGGGGTAGCCCTTTTTGATGCACCCAGTTAAATTCGATGGTTGTCTTTCTTAATGTAACCTCCACCTTCTATCCCAACCAACCAAAGAACAAGCTAGTCAAGTTTCGTTCAGTATTCTAAAGTGATTGGCAATCGTAACTTCCTATCAAACACCTTGAAGATCGAGGCCATACATGTATTGGTAGATCGTGCGCGTGCAAATTTCTTATCACTATGTGAATTGTGCTAGAATCAGGGTGCCTAAATATCTAGACTAAGACTCCTAATAATAATACATATTTGCACAAGAGTCAACATTTCAAGGTAAATGAGCTCCATTTTTATGATTTTTTTTCAATTTTTTAATTTTTTTCAATTTTGATTTTTCAATTTTTTTGGAATTTTTCAATTTTTTC
>NW_020630706.1:0-599 GCF_003573695.1 Papaver somniferum
AAATATTTTCAAAGAAGAACATACAAAGTCATTAACGACCATGCACCATAGTTCACATAAAATGATTGTGAACGTTCAAGAATCCCATAGTAATGCATACTACTGCCCATTCTTGAACTTCCTTCTTTGTGATTCACCAATAACATTCTTGTAAAAGCTATAAATGAGCTTAGAAGAGTACTACTCCATGAATTCAAGTGTCCAAGTCCAAGAGAAGTGGAACAAGTGCAACGAAATGGAGCAAAACACTCAAAAAAAAAGAGATAAGACAAATACCAATCTTAACTCATCCAAAGTCGGTAATTATCACCTCCATTTTGAAGAGAATTCAAGTAGGATGAGAATGCAAAAAGAATGAGGTCATTCCGAGTTCGTACGAAGAAGATACGACGAAAATAAGTTTACTGAATATCGACGTCAAGTATGCATACGGGTTTGCAAACGAATTTTCGTATCCTGGAGCAGTATGCAAACGGGGTTTGCGAACTTAAACCCCTGGATTTTGGTTTTAAATGATGTTATGCATACTTGGTATGTGTACCATGAAGTCCAAACATCCCGAACTAATGTTTTCAAACCTAAACATTTAAGAACCTTAA
>NW_020630706.1:610-1000 GCF_003573695.1 Papaver somniferum
ATGCTAGGTGTACCATGAAGTCCAAACATCCCGAACTACTATTTTCAAACCTAAACGTTTAAGAACCTTAAACACAGATCAAGTTAGGTAGAAAAGAACGATAAGAAAGGTACGTGAATCATTATAAGTTATCTAAACAAATAAAAGCACAAATCTTGTTCAAGTTTATAGACATACATTTTTATATGAATCCAATTGAATTCTACAGCCTTCCCGAACATAATCTGTGCCCCCCAATTTTCGTGCTTCCCTCACCATATACATAGCAGGGCATTCCTTGGTGAGGATGCACTTACAACACAATCAAGTTGTGTTGGGGTGAATAATTTCTTGTTCGCCACAATTGACCTTTGGATTATCATGAAAGGGATCACTTTTAGAGCCTTTAAC
>NW_020630707.1:0-102 GCF_003573695.1 Papaver somniferum
TATTTATCCCTTTTTGTTGGCATTTAACTCATCTTTTGTGCATTAATTCTACATTTTATCCCATATTCTGTATTTTCATTGTTTTCAAGAATAAATATTTTT
>NW_020630707.1:277-560 GCF_003573695.1 Papaver somniferum
AGGCCCAAAACCCTTACCCAAACCCATTTTCTATATCCATACCCGCCTCCATTCTCAGCCGTTAGATCGGATCCATCTCATCATCCAATGGTCGCTTCTTCATCGTTCATCAAAATCTGAAGTCCCTGAAAAACAACATAGTACCTAAATTCCAAGCCTTCAGATTAGATCATATTTAGATCCTACGGTCGCTTCTTTGCCTGCGCATCAAACCTCGATACTTCCGCTTAACACTACAACACCTAACTCCATCTGGTGTCGTCAATTTTGTTGTATCTCATAA
>NW_020630707.1:760-1000 GCF_003573695.1 Papaver somniferum
TGCAAATCCTAGCCGTCCAAGGTCGTCAAACAATGCATGGTAACTTTTGGCCCAAAACCCTAGTTTTGTCCATGCAAAACAGCGCCAAGGCATGCCATGCCACATGTGCCAATGACATTCCAACCACCTTGCCGCACCATACCATGCTGGCCTTCCCCATGCGACTACGAAAACGAAGGCGTGCGACGATCAACGGCCACCCCTCCATCCTAGATGCAAATTCTAGCCGTCCAAGGTCGC
>NW_020630708.1:0-719 GCF_003573695.1 Papaver somniferum
AAAAAAAAAAAAAAAAAAAAAAAAAAAAAAAAAAAAAAAAAAAAAAGCTTGTAAAATAAGGTCACTTAAAATTGAATGAAGACTATGTAGTACAATATCTAAGCATAGAAATTCATATGAACTAGACTGAAATTAGAGTTTTCGGAAATAAGAATACAAATCCACTGTGACCCCTTTATTATTGTTAGAGCATTGCTAGGTTGAACTCGCATGCGTTTCCAAGCATGTTTGTCAATATTAGTGATCAAAACTATGTGTCTTAATTTCCAGTATACTTATGACTAAGTCTCGATCTAGGATAGTTAGGAATAGTTGAGCTCCAGACTCCATGGCGATTATCTTGCAAAGACGAAGAACTACTCAAGGAACCAGTGGAACTTCATCCGACCAAAAGGTATGTGGAGACTTGAACTCATCTTGTCACTCAAAAGTCTATGTACTTTATCTCCTACTCTTGAGACAAAAGTCGTATAAGTATGATGGTTTCCATACATACACATTTGCTATTTCGAGCCGACTTCACTCGCCTATCTTTTTCTCGAAATACGTGTTGGTAAGCTTTTGCTTTAACCATATTTATATTTACCCGTGACGAAAGTCATGATGACGTTTCAATCTTGAAAATAGCTTTGATAACGATAGTCGGTTCTTTATGTCTAACGACTGTTATAACATTGTATAAGAATGTTTCAATGATTGAAATGTAGAATTGAGAATAT
>NW_020630709.1:0-3098 GCF_003573695.1 Papaver somniferum
GAACAACTGTGTTGTGTAAACATTTTTCTTAATTAGCATGAAGGGTTTGCGCAGATACATGTTTTTCAAATTCATTGATACTTACACAAACATTTTTAGTTCCTAGGAGTAGTTGTTTTTGTTAGGTTTTGTTCCGTTAAGTTCCGGAATCTTCCGGAACGGGTCAGAAACATTACTTGGGCTGTTTCCCAAGTTATGTGGTTTCCTAGTTGATCAGTCATTTATCTAATTTAAGTAGAAAGCTAACCTAGGAAGTTCTTAGGGACAAGTTTGTGTGATCTATAAAAGGACCTATAGGGCTAGATTTATAGATATCTTCTTCTTAGAGAGTCTACAAATGTCTGTTTGTGAGAGAATAAAAGAGCAGCTAGGGTTCTTATTGTTAGGGAACTTTGAGTGACTAGTTCTTGTGAGGTAAACACTATTGTAAGAGTTTTTCCAAAGAATTAGTGAAATCTTTTTTTTGTCGAATTGTTTCTTGTTTCTTCTTAGTTCTCTACATTGTTATTAGATCGTTAGAACATCTTACTCGAGACGAACGTATAGTAGTTTTTCTATCTTAAGGAAATCTCTAATGGATTCTACAATTGGTGCGGTGAGCGTGGATAGTCGAGAAGGAGTTGATGCGATGGAAAAGTACGGAGAATTGAGTTTTATTGTATGGAAAGGTTTGATGGGAATTTTGATTTCAGTCTTTGGCAGATGAATATGAAATATTATCTTGTCGTGCTAGATTTGAATGACGCCCTTAAAGGTCCAACGATGAAGCAACAGAAAAAGAGAGATTCGAATGAGATGGAGATGATAGAATATATTAATGATGCATGTAAAAATATGGATAAGAAGTGTTTATCGGATATTTGGCTTCATCTCGCTAGAAAGGTGCAAGGTCATGTTGCAATCAAGGATGCTACATCAGCAAAAAAACTATGGGACTCTCTTGAAAGTTTATTCATGGTTAAAACAATGACTATAAGATCTTTATTAAGGGTCTTTTACATGATATGATGATGGAAGAGAATACTCCGGTGATGGATCATATTTCTGCATCTGATTCATTAATATCGAAGCTTGAAGCTGTTGGTGACAATTTGAATGATCAAGACAAAGCTCTACAGCTGATCTAGACGCTTCCAGAATCATATAAGACATTGTCACAGAATTTTATGAGTCGATCGTCGTTTACTATATTAGAAGTCTGCAATGCTTTAGCTGCGGAGGAGATGATGTGAAAGAGAGATCGGTTTAGTAATATTTCTGAAGATGCGTTTTTAGCTGATGGGAAGAGAGTTGGTAGCAACAAAGGAAAACGAACAGTTTTCAGAGGTGATTGCTAAAAGTGTGGTCAGCTAGGGCATTGTGCTAGAGATTTTCCTAGGAAAAGGAAAGTTTTGGGAAAGTTTCGGCTAACTTTCTTAAAGATACTGCAGTCTGAGCGATGCTATCGGAAGATTGTAATCGTGATGAGGTCCTACTGACGCCTGCAAATCTTAAAAGTCAGGGAGGATGGGTATTAGACTATGGTGTCGTTGTGCATGTTTGCAATAATCGTTCATTATACAACAATTATGAAGATTGCAGCGGGTTTGTCTACATGGGGAATGACTCTAGATTGTTGGTTCATGGAGTCGGTGAAGTTCGCCTAAATTTGTTTGATGTCTTAGTTTAAAGAATCAAAAATGATAGACATGTGCCGGAGATGAAGTGAAATCCAATTAGTTTACCTAGATTAGAATCACTTGGAATGAGATACTCTACTAAAGATGAAGTAATGAGTGTATATCATGGCGATAATATAATCTTAATGGCAAGACGGTACAAGGGTGTACTGATTACATGGAAGAGTTGTTTGTGGTGGTGCTAGAAGTTTAAGAAACATCTGTTTCGGTGGTGCTGATGCAACAAGGAGGAGGTTAGGCTTAGGTGGTGCTTCTAGACGAAAGTTTCAACGAAAAGTGTCTGTGACCATGTCCTCTTTGGACATGGCTTAATTATCAACCTAGATAATTGACGACCCTTATGGGAGGGAGGCCCTTGAATAAGGGTGAGATAAAAGAAGATTTTCGTACGTCAAAGTGAAAAAGTAAAAAGACAGCTGCTGTTTTGTTCACGTCACAAAAGGTGGTGATTGTTAGGTTTTATTCCGTTAAGTTCCAGAATCTTCCGGAACGGGTCAGAAACATTACTTGGGGTGTTTCCCAAGTTAAGTGGTTTCCTAGTTGAGTTGTTTATGTAATTTAGGTAGAAAGCTAACCTAGGAAGTTCTTGGGGGACAAGTTTGTGTGATCTATAAAAGGACATGTAAGGTTAGAGATATAGATATCTTCTTCTTAGAGAGTTTACAAACGTCTGTTTGTGAGAGAAGAAAAGAGCATCTAGGGTTCTTACTGTTAGGGAACTTTGACTGACTAGTTCTTGTGAGGTAAACACTATTGTAAGAGTTTTTCCAAAGAATTAGTGAAATCTTTTGTTTCTAGAATTGTTTTTTATTTCTTCTTAGTTCTCTGTATTGTTATTGGATCGTTAGAACATCTTACTCTAGACGAACATATAGTATTTTTTCTATTTTAAGGAAATCTCTACTGGATTCTACTGTTTTTAACATACTAACTAATCTACATTAGTGAGTCGTAGATATTGAAATTGAGTTTTCTCAATTTTCTCTCTTTATTGCCCATGTACCTCTCCATAACGAGGCTTAAATGTTAGTTGGTATATAGAAATTAGCTTTAGGACAGTTTCTGTGTAGGACCACGAAGCTTCTACCTGATCATGTAATTTGTTTGTTGAACAAGTGTGTTGTGTTTGTACCCAAAATAAATTCTAGGCACAAAACACGATTGATTTGATGATGATTAAATAAATTAGCGTTATGAAACAAATCGAAAAAAAAATAAAGAGACACAAGAATTTAACGTGGTTCGGAAGGTGTTGCCTACATCCACGGAGAACAGAGAAATAGTTTATTGATTGTAGGATACAATAATTTTTCCTGGGTTAGCTAACCTAAAATTCCATGTCTCTTAGGGTTTAGAATACATATATTTATAGTATTATGTAACCCTAATTTTGATGTAAACTTGATATGCAAGCAACTT
>NW_020630710.1:0-591 GCF_003573695.1 Papaver somniferum
AACTAATCGCTCTAGCATTTGGTCGATAAAAGGAAGGGTAAAGTGATCCTTCCTTGTGACCATGTTCAATTTCCTATACTCAATACACACACGCCATCTCGTGGTCATTCGGGTTGGGATTAATTCATTATTATCATTCTGGACTACAATGATACCTGATTTCTTGGGGACAACCTGAACAGGGCTGACCCACTTACTGTCTGAAATTGGGTAAATAATACCCGCATCTAACAACTTAAGCACCTCTTTTCGAACTACCTCTTTCATGTTAGGGTTCAGTCGACGTTGCATCTCCCTAGAAGGTTTGGAGTCTTCCTCTAAATGAATCTGATGCATACACACAGTAGGACTTATACCCTTAATGTCTGCTATAGTCCACCCTAAAGCTTCCTTATTGTCTTGAAGTACATTTACTAGCCTACTTTCCTGATCACTATCCAAATCAGAAGCTACAATCACAGGTAAAGTCTCAGATGGGCCTAAAAACACATACTTTAGAGTATCGGGTAGTAGTTTAAGGTCCAACTTTGGGGGATCTTCTAAAGAAGGAATTAGGGTAGTCTCATAAACTGGTAACGTTTCGAACCTAGA
>NW_020630710.1:602-970 GCF_003573695.1 Papaver somniferum
TCTTCTAAAGAAGGAATTAGGGTAGTCTCAGAAACTGGTAACGGTTCGAACCTAGATTTCCATCTATCAGTGTCTAACACAAGGGTAGAATCTAATAGAGCATTCACCTGTTCAATAGTGCTATCGTCGTCAAAATCTAAACCAAAATGGGATAGACAACTTTCTAATGGGTCTTCAGACAAAATGTTTGGTAATGACCCCTGAACTAAGGCTTCTATCATGTTCACCTCTTCAACACATATGTCATATAGCTCGTGAGGTTGCTTACTGACATTAAAAATGTTCATCTCCATAGTCATATTACCAAAAGATAAACTCATCACACCATTTCGACAGTTAATGATCGCATTAGACGTAGCTAAAAATGG
>NW_020630711.1:0-379 GCF_003573695.1 Papaver somniferum
ATTTGTTGTATTCCCCAACTGTAGACCAAGATCTAGACATGATTGGGCTCAAAAGCTAAGTAACTATGTTACAAAGCCCAAAATTTGGTTTTTAATGGGTTTGGATTTTTGGGAAAAATTTAGTTTTTATGGGTAACATTTGGTTTTTTCGGGTTTGAAAAAGAAATTTGGTTTTTAATGGGTTTTTAAAAAATTTGGACCTAATGGGAAAAGAAAACACTTTGGTTTATTGGGTTTTAAAAACTTTGGTTTTAGACTTTGAAGACAAAGCCCATTTGGGAGCTTTTGGTTTTGATGGGAGCAAATTTGGTTTTAAAGAGGTAGAAAAATTTGGTTTTTAATTGGGAGCAAAAATTTTGGTTTTAGTATTGGGAGCAAG
>NW_020630711.1:579-787 GCF_003573695.1 Papaver somniferum
AAAAAATGGAAGCCCAAAGGTTGGGTTCTCTTAATGGGTTTAGGCTTACTTGCTTAAGCACAGCCCAGCTGCTCAGTTTGGTTGCAAAAGTCCCAGTTGGGCTTTGGTTCATCCTAAGCTTTGGCTTCAACACTCAAGCCCCAGTTGGGCTTGGTTCAAATCAGTTCACTTCACAAGCCCAGTTGGGCTTTATCTTACACCAGCTGCA
>NW_020630712.1:0-331 GCF_003573695.1 Papaver somniferum
GACCCAATGAAACGTTAATCCAAAATATACGATCGTCCTGCTGTTCTTTGGGTAGATCTTTCACAATGTAATAATTTTTTATCCATTCGGTCTCTTCCTCAACTTGTTTTAATCTTTCTCTATGATGGAATTGTTCTTGACCTCGCTTCTTAGCCTTGATTTCCTCTTCCTCCTCCTCCGTTGCCACTAACGAAGGGTAAATTTTTTTGGGTTGTTTGTTCCTTTTTTGTATTTCTTCTTCCCTTGCTGCAATTGATGTAGTTGTTCGCTTGCATCTTCGAAGTATGTTGTCGATTGATGATGGACTTGCCATTGAAAAGGTTTTTCATTC
>NW_020630712.1:531-737 GCF_003573695.1 Papaver somniferum
CTGAATGTACGATGGCCCCAAAATCAGAATTTGGGAAAAACTTATACTTTTCAAATTTTGAAATTGAAATAATCGGAAGTATATAACATTATATTGTCTTCCGAATAAATACTGGCCCCAAAATGGGATTTTTCCTATGTCAGAAATTTTGAGATTTTTCAATATATATATATATATATATATATATTCGGTAGTGAGTGTACTTC
>NW_020630713.1:0-534 GCF_003573695.1 Papaver somniferum
GCATCTAAGCACCAATGTTCGGAATCCAACATCTCATAGAGATTGATTTTGCAATGGCCTGATGCCTACTGTAAATTTGGAAGTAAATTTTCCAATTTCCTTGTCTTTCTCATTGGGTCTTCCTGTGACCCTGCCAGGAAATGATGACACCAGATAGACATTATCTTCTTCATGTAGTAGTAACCGTTTTCTTCGTGTAGATGTATCACGGAGAGGAATCACAGCAGCACTTTACACAGTTCTTGTAGGTTTCCCATTCTCTTCTTTTCTTCACGAAAACAGACCCAACCGGTCATGGGACCGTAGGGAGGAGTTTTATTTTCTTTATAAAAACCAGGCCGGTAGTCCCGCTCAGTCACAGTGAATATTCCGAGATTTGTGTTGATCCAAGCTCTTGGAAGATGCAACATCCACGTTTATAGCCCCTTGTGCGGAAACCTAACAACATCTTTTCTTTGGTTTTGTATGCAACAGATCTTCGTGCTTTGGTTGGAAGCATCTGTGACATTTGAGCTATGACTCTATATACTCTGG
>NW_020630713.1:545-1000 GCF_003573695.1 Papaver somniferum
GATGCAACAGATCTTTGTGCTATGGTTGGAAGCATCTTTGACATTTGAGCTATGACTCTATATACTGTGGGCGAGCATTTCGCCCGTAATCCGCGGATCTAACCGGGGACAATCGTATTTATATGGAATCATGGATGGATATCCGGACCATTCACTAATGGGTTGATTTTTGAAATCCGAAGGATTGCAGATTGGCCCCGGGTGCAACCTTAAAAATCCGATGGATATCCATATCCGTCAGATTAAGGACATTTCCATATTTTTAGAAAATACATATATTAGTTTAGGAATTCTTAAGGTGTTTTCTTGGAGTGTTGTCCATGACACTTATATATTTGCATACATATATAAATCGTGTATGTTTTATGAAGTCATCTATGTTTGTTTTATCTCTTCTTTATACATTTTAACTAAAACAAATTCATTGGATTATCCGTATCCAATCCGTTCATCCG
>NW_020630714.1:0-284 GCF_003573695.1 Papaver somniferum
AACTCGTCCACTAGGGACACTTAGTGGTTTAAAAGGCTTAGTGCATACGCTAAATGCATTCGAGAGACCAGCGACAGTGGTATAGGTAGGATTTCCTTAGTTTTGTTTTACTTGAGGACAAGTAAAATTCAGGTTTGGGGGTATTTGATGAGTGCTAAAAAGTGCATATTTCTATATATTTTTCTTGGCATTTAACTCATCTTTTGTGCGTTAATTCTACATTTTATCCCATATTCTGTATTTTCATTGTTTTCAAGAATAAATATATTTTTTAATTCATTTTG
>NW_020630714.1:484-697 GCF_003573695.1 Papaver somniferum
CTTAAAGAAGATATGGGCTTGGCATACCCAAGGCCCAAAACCCTCACCCAAATCCATTTCCTATATCCATACCCGTTTCCCTTTCTAGCCGTCAGATTGGATCATCTCAGCATCTTACGGTCGCAGCATCGCCAGTCATCAAAGTCTGAAGCTCCTGTCTAATGGTGGGCCCGGGGAAGCGTGAAAATTAAGCGTAATAAAAACGGGCCTACA
>NW_020630714.1:708-839 GCF_003573695.1 Papaver somniferum
CGGGCCTACAGTAATACCGCAAGTGCACGGTCGTCGGTTGTAGCTCGTGCAAGTACGGGTCGATCCACAGAGACTGGGTGTGTTTGGAGTTCTCTAGCTATTTTGGGCTCTAATTTGTTGTTGGTTAACTA
>NW_020630715.1:0-453 GCF_003573695.1 Papaver somniferum
ACGGAGTCAACGCGGGTCAACGTTGGTCTTTAGAACCAAACACAAAGGCTGGATAAATGTTAGACCAAACCCAGGTTTAGGTCAAAAAGTGAGTACCAAAAACCAAATAACCCTATTAATTATCCCCTTTTTGTCAATAAAATTGACAACTCCAGCAGAAATTCTCGGGTTTGAGAACTTCGGCGGTTCGCGGACTTGGCTCACGTCATTCTTCCGGTTCTCTTGATAAACAAAGTTCGCAAACTTTGGTTCAAGGAATAGGACTTATACATAAATGTGTTTCCACAACAATGCTTATGTCCACCATTGGTTATGTAATCTAAACTCTCATTTCAATTATTGAAACATTCTTAGAGGACGTTATATAGTTGTTACACCATTTCTCGTCAAAGCAATTTTCAAGATGATTGAAACATATCATGACTTTCGTCACATGGTAAAGATAAACTTGAT
>NW_020630715.1:653-1000 GCF_003573695.1 Papaver somniferum
AAATAATCATAATAATAATTGCAATAAATTAAATTAAATAGATTGTACCGCTTTTTGTTGGAAAAATAGCTTCCTCTATCGCCTCAGCAATGGGGTTTAGCTCCTCATATCAAAAACAGGTTCAAAATAATAAATCATGGCTCAAAAGGTGGTTTTATTGAAGAGAATATATAAAACAACAGATCTGCAACGGCGTATAGATGTTACAGAAGTCACCGTTACAGTTGGTGTTGCAATACTGAAGATATACGTTACTAATCAACTGTTACAGGATCAGATATTTAAGACCCTAGAATATGACTGTCCTGCACAGCTTAATGTTCTTTAGCTGTTAAACAACGACACTG
>NW_020630716.1:0-351 GCF_003573695.1 Papaver somniferum
GAAGTTATTGTGGAATCGCAAAGAATGAGACGAAGAGCTTTGTAATTATTTTTTATATCTTACCTATCGGAGATAAATCTCAATCAAATCTTAGAGAAGATAGTACTCAATACGATAGAACAATTAAAATCATAACACACAACTTGTGTACACATATATCTCACTATCGGACACGTGGATACAGAAAGGTACGTGGAAAGCATGCAAGCCAAGACATCAAAACACGATGTGTCGCGAAGCACCAAATAAACCCCTAGGAGTTGCTTTATCTCATCCCCAGAAGAGGAGCTAAGATCAACGGTGGGGAGAAAGTCAGCTGACACGGACTGACAGGGGCAGAAGACACTTGTC
>NW_020630716.1:551-964 GCF_003573695.1 Papaver somniferum
GGCCATGATAAACCCGTGGGTTTTGAGCCAATGAACCCACATCCGGGTATCATCATCGTAATCTCTTTAGACTAACAATTGATTGCGGGCATTCGGACCCCGCGTAGTTCGTGTGTCCACACAACTACAGAGAAAATAGTTGGGTATGGCTTCAGAATCCCAATGAAGTCTTTAAGTCGTTAACCTATAATGGTTTTAGGAAAAACCTAGATTAAAAAAGAATCGACTCTAGTCGCAACTAGTATCACACATATGTGTGGAGATTAGGTTTTCCAGTTGCTAGAGTTCTCCCTTATATAGTCTTCAAATCAGGATTTGAAAGCTTAAAAACAAAGCAATCAATATTCATCGTTAGATGAAAACCTGATTTAAGATTCAAGCTAAGTTTGATTAAAACCAAATCAATATCTCTC
>NW_020630717.1:0-497 GCF_003573695.1 Papaver somniferum
ATTAGAGTCAATAAACAAGAGCTATAATTGTCTAAGAATTGATTTTTGAACCACATGGTATGAGGTTTGGTGGAATCCTGAGTCTCAGTAATCTCTCGACATTGTGACAAACCTTGTGTATATATTTTCTTTATTTTTATTGTTTTCTATTATTAAGTCTGAAATTGAGTCTACACAAGTCCGAGTTGAACGAACTTTATTTACCACTTAAAAAACTACATCAATTTTTGGCGCCGACGACGCGGATTTGTATTTAGATTTGTTTTAGGTTTAGGTTTATTTTTATTTTTATTATTTTTTTTGTTCTTTTTTACGCGTTTTGGTATTTTTCGATTCTTTTCAGATTTGGAGCGAAGCTACAAGGAAAGAAAAATTGCTATAAAAGGAAAGCATCGCTAAAGAAGGAAAGAAAAGAGGAATCTGAAAGGAGTGAAGAAGAAGATTTTGTATATAGTTATTTTGTTTATTTTTAGAAACTGTAAATAGGATTTTATTTT
>NW_020630717.1:508-1000 GCF_003573695.1 Papaver somniferum
TCTAAAGAAGGAAAGAAAAGAGGAATCCGAAAGGAGTGAAGAATAAGATTTTGTATATAGTTATTTTGTTTATTTTTAGAAACTGTAAATAGGATTTTATTTTTGTAATTTTTCTTTTCCTTTTTGGACATTTTTATTTTTGACTTTATTTTTGGACTGGACATTATTATTATTTTGAAACCCTAAGGAAGGGTTAAAAATTAAATATAAACTGTTTGCAGGGAAGGACGACAGTTACGATACTGTCTCGGCCCCTCGGGTTCGTACACTGACATTGGAGTCGGTGGCCTGAGTCGACTTCAACGGTTCATCGCCCGTCTGGTACGGGAGGTAAGACTCTATCCACCCACGAATCCCCTGTCAGTGGGTTTTATTTTGTGTGACAACTCACACCCCTGCAGTAGAATGTCGAACTGGTATTACAATAGCCAATACAACGAATATCCGACTGAGTTTCAAAATGGACGTTACTACTTTGACCATAGTGTGAAT
>NW_020630718.1:0-608 GCF_003573695.1 Papaver somniferum
AAGGAGAATAAAATCTTTTAAACTTGAATAGGATATTTTCTGGTCTTTACTCAAGAGATTGATGGTCCTGTGGTGTATTTATAGCTGAGTTTGGAGTCAGATAAGGGGATGGAGCGTTAGGGGGAAAAAAAGAATGGAGAGAAATCAAGTTTGAGAAACTTGCTGCTTCTGCTACTGCCATTGATGAAAACGAAGAACATAAGACGCCTGTAGACAGTCGTTCATGCTACAGTGACAGTGACACATTAGTTGTATCGTTCTTTGTAACAGTTAGCTTGTAACAGGCATAATTGTTACAAACCCGGTTTTTCATCATTTGTAAACCATTTTTGAGCATAAATAAATTCTTTGACAGGGTTTTCAACATGATGAGATAGACCCCATCGCTGGGGCGACGTACGAAGCTGATTTTCATTATGTGGTAAATTTAATTAATTCCTTATTTACTTTTTGCACCGATTATAAATGATTTATGATTTCTATTAATCAATTGTTATCTTGTTTGATAGTGTATTCTTAGTCTTAGGTGCTTTTGATACACTATGCTTGTAATTTACAATTGATGTTTTACGAAATCTATTTTGGCAAAGAATAGAGTTAATATTTCT
>NW_020630718.1:619-1000 GCF_003573695.1 Papaver somniferum
ACACTATGCTTGTAATTTGCAACTGATGTTTTACGAAATCTATTTTGGCAAAAAATAGAGTTAATATTTCTTGTGGTTGGAGCTATAATTGCCTAGGATTAATTTCTGAACCACTTGAATATGAAAAACAATGAAATCCCGAGTCCCAGTGAATTCTTCATCCCGTGACATGTTTTGTATAAAATTTCTTATTTTTATATTTAAGCCTAGAGTCAGTCTCAACTAAGTCCGAGTGAACGACAACTCTATTTGCCACTATCAAAAATTTCATCATTTTGGCGCCGCCGACGCGGATTTCTTTATAGATTTGTTTTTAGGTTTTATTTTATTTGTTCTTTTTTACGCGTTTTGGTATTTTTTGTTTGCTTTCAGATTTGGAGC
>NW_020630719.1:0-172 GCF_003573695.1 Papaver somniferum
TTTATATCAAAAATACCGATTAAATATCTCCCAAATCTTCCAAAATCTCTTTCCTTATCTTCACGGCAAAGTTGCGGAAATTTCTTGTTTTAGAATTTTTACGCGTTTCTGAGCTTTCCTTTTTATTCTAAACTCTTTCTTAGATAGATGCAAATCTTTGGGAAGGTTTACA
>NW_020630719.1:279-626 GCF_003573695.1 Papaver somniferum
GTTTAATCGACCTCAAACTCCTTCAAATCAAGAACCCTAAATCTGCCAGAACTGTATCTACTTTCCCGCCTTTTGAATTTCAAATGTAGAAGATGGTCGCCCCTATCCATAGTAGGGGTGCGATTAGCAGCTGCCTGGAAATGGGATGTCCCTTAGTAATTAGGTTACCCCTTATCCAAAGTGAGGGTCCAAATAGCAAATGTCCTCCCATGAACGCAAAAAACACTTTTCGAGCCAATTTCGCCGCAAAATCTTATATTTCCAAAAACACCTACAAAGACATAAAAAGCCAAAATAAATACAAAATCGAGCACTAACAATATATACAATTGAGATTATATCAGACA
>NW_020630719.1:637-885 GCF_003573695.1 Papaver somniferum
ATACCTACAAATAAATAAAACACCATAATAAGTACAAAAATGAGCCCTAACAATATATAGAATCGAGACAAATCGGACACAAAAATGTGTCTATCAAATACCCCCAAACCTATTATTTGCTAGTCCTCGAGCAAAAATAAAATAGAAATAAAATCCTAACTCATTGTCGCAGGCATCGTCGATTGCATTTAGCGTATGCAATAAGTCTTTAAACCCCTAGGTGTCTCTAGTGGAGGAGTGTTGTCTCC
>NW_020630720.1:0-1146 GCF_003573695.1 Papaver somniferum
AGGTAGAGATGGAAAAATTATGGTTTTTTATTACATAAACACTCGTACTCTGATAATATAGGTGTATCAGTGAAGCCAATATATCGGTTTGTACCAGCTGATTCGGGCAATATTATCGTTCAATCTTTATATCGCCGATATATACATGATAAAAATCTATAATATCGTCTGATACAACTGATATCAGTGTGCTATACTAATACCCATCATTTTTGAGAGACTACCTTGCTTGAGACAAGGTTAGCAGAACCTCAGACTCATTGACTAAAGCAACCATATAATTCGAAGCATTCGACACAGGCCCAACAATATGCAATGCGAAATTAAGATTTTTTTTCTTCTACTAGAAATCATAACTTTATGCATCACATTTCTTAATTAATAGTGTAATATTTTATCTTTACATACAAAAAAGACATGACTGGGAAAAAGACTAACCGGACAACCACATAAATAAAGCACAATAGCACGTTTAGATGCAATTTCTTTTTCTGACTTCTGTTTCGGGATAAAAAATTTATTTTTCTATTTCTAGAAATCGTTCTAAAATATTATTACCAAACTGATTTCTAATTTTTTAACTTTAAATCGAAAAACAATTTTTAAATGCGCATCCAAACACGCTACAAGGAACATAGAATCTCACCAGGAGTGCGTCACCTTGAGTATAAGACTACACCCCCATAGAAGGTCTTGAAGTGTAGCATAATGTAAGATGATCAGGTCCTCAGCCATTTTATAATCAAGCAAATTCAATCACTAGGATCTAGTTAGGTGTCGCACATAAAAATGTATACTATCAGACCCGGATGCTTGAGTAAGTTGCCACTTGTCAATGATACCAAAAAAAAGAGGACAAGAAAACACAGTAATAAAGTAGTAATGTAGATAATCCTGTATCTGCCCACACACTAACATTTGTGACGGAGTACATAAAGCCAAACCCTCATTCATTCATCTTCCCTCTCTAAACAACAACAGCTCTCCTCCCAATTTACCGAAACCCTGCAAAAATTCTAAAAAATTCTAGCTCTCAACTTACTGAAATCCTCACAAAAATTCTAAAAAGATCTTAAACTCATCAAACAACTCTCCTAATTTCCTTTGTAGATCTCTATTTTCAACTATGGCTTCTAAACCTAATTC
>NW_020630721.1:0-216 GCF_003573695.1 Papaver somniferum
AATGCAAAGCTTGGACAATCGTGGCGGATCAGGGTTGCCATCTTTTCCTTCACTTCAGATGGTGTCGTTCTGTAACAACCTTTTTCAAGCTTTACGAATACAGTTTCAGACAAGTTATCTAGAAGGTCCTCAATTGATGTATAAGTCTCATTCTGTGATTCTTCTCCTTGTGTGAGTAAAAGGACTTCTTTAAGATCCAACTGACATATGGCTTCA
>NW_020630721.1:279-503 GCF_003573695.1 Papaver somniferum
TGATTCTTCTCCTTGTGTGAGTAAAAGGACTTCTTTAGGATCCAACTGACATATGGCTTCAGCTGCAATTATAGTAGCTTCATCAATTTCAGCTGTTCGAGTGCCATCCATCACATTCTGGTCATCAAGGTTCACTTGGTCTTGTTTATCTTCATTGATTACACTTGTCTTTGGCATAGAAGTACTGAAAAATGAAATTTTTATGAGAATATTCAATAGTGTAC
>NW_020630721.1:514-810 GCF_003573695.1 Papaver somniferum
CATCCATCACATTCTGGTCATCAAGGTTCACTTGGTCTTGTTTATCTTCATTGATTACACTTGTCTTTGGCATAGAAGTACTGAAAAATGAAATTTTTATGAGAATTTTCAATGGTGTACAGAGTTTTACACCAATGTACAGGTATGTACACAAATTCAGAAGAAGTCATAAAGGTGTACATCCTTGTACACACATACTGAAAACAAAATAAAATAAAATATATAAGCTGAGATCATTTTCTTTATACCTTTGCTTGTTAGCATCTTCATACCCAGCTACTTTGTCAATTTCATCA
>NW_020630721.1:821-1000 GCF_003573695.1 Papaver somniferum
CTTCACACCCAGCTACTTTGTCAATTTCATCAGTTTGAGCAGTATCCTGGTCATTAAGGTTCATATGCTCTTCTTGACCTTCAGGGATTTCAACTTCCTTTGGCAGAAGAGTGCTGAAAAAAATGCAATTTTTTTAGAAAATGAGAAATCACTAAGGTGTACATATTGGTACACATATA
>NW_020630722.1:0-378 GCF_003573695.1 Papaver somniferum
ATGCTTCCATCCACTTAGATTGGTTAGTGCCATCCTTAATAGGCATAAATTTC
This sequence comes from Papaver somniferum, assembly GCF_003573695.1. NCBI lineage: Eukaryota > Viridiplantae > Streptophyta > Magnoliopsida > Ranunculales > Papaveraceae > Papaver > Papaver somniferum. The sequence goes on from NW_020630722.1 coordinate 54, forward strand.
TAGGCTCCGGAGTTTAATTATGCAACTAAAAAGTTTCTCCCATACCCCCAAACTTAAATCTAACATTGTCCTTAATGTTTCTAGTGAAAGAACATTATCGAAAGTATAAATAGCATGAGGAAATAGTGAAGAGAGAAGTCGGAAGGATAGTACCTGGGTGAAGTGTAACCAAAAACATAAAAATAATATACAACATACAAACCGCCTCGATGGTCAATCAAGGTAAACAGGGTCATCCAGAGGGACCTCCTCAACATCACCTGTAGGAAAAGGCTCTAAAAAGGGCTTCAATCGCTGACCGTTAACCTTCGAAGAACTACTACCA
>NW_020630722.1:389-623 GCF_003573695.1 Papaver somniferum
CCCTAAGACAATTCCTGATTCAACCATGAAATGGCATTTTTCCCAATTAAGCACTAAATTCTTTTCCTTACACCTAGTCAACACTAATGTCAAATGATGCAAGCACTCATCAAAAGATGAACCAAAGACTGAAAAATCATCCATAAAGACCTCTAAAAACCGTTCTACCATATCAGAAAATATGCTCATCATACAACGATGAAAAGTCGAAGGGGTATTACATAACCCGAAAGG
>NW_020630722.1:655-947 GCF_003573695.1 Papaver somniferum
CCCGAAAGGCATGCGTCTATACGCAAAGGTACCAAAGGGACAGGTAAAAGTGGTTTTCTCTTGGTCTTCTGGGGCAATAACGATCTGATTATAACCGGAGTAGCCATCTAAGAAGCAATAATGACTCTGTCCAGCTAACCTCTCTATCATTTGGTCGATAAAAGGAAGGGGAAAGTGATCCTTCCTTGTGACCTTGTTCAATTTCCTATAGTCAATACAGACACGCCATCCTGTGGTCACTCGGGTTGGGATTAATTCATTATTATCATTCTGGACTACAGTGATACCTGAT
>NW_020630723.1:0-207 GCF_003573695.1 Papaver somniferum
ACCCGGAAGTAACTTAAGTTTTGAGCCTTAATTATCCTGGCGTTTTTAGGGGCCACTCAAAAGGACTTAGGGGCCAACAATAAAACAAAAAAGGTCACCCAAAGGGAAAATGTAGCCAGCCCTTATCTCGCGTAATTCGTAATGGTGAAATTACCCTTATATATTCGGAGGATATGATAACATTGTTACCCTCCGAATGCAATCGGA
>NW_020630723.1:407-645 GCF_003573695.1 Papaver somniferum
TCCACTGACCGCCAGGTTTCGATCTCGGGCCAGGTATATGCCTCGAAGTCGACGAAAATGTGTTTGTTTAACATATACAGGGAATATATTCCTAAGGAATCTTCCAGTATATGGCTGGATTCGTCGTTCATACGAAGTTTCCGACTTATAGCAGTCCACTGACCGCCAGGTTTCGATCTCGGACAGGTATATGCCTCGAAGTCGATGAAAATGTGTCTTTTTAACATATACAGGGAAT
>NW_020630723.1:845-1000 GCF_003573695.1 Papaver somniferum
CATCAAATCTTTCTCCCGAATACTGTCGATGTTCTTGAAAAATGAAGAACACAACTACATTCGGAAGTAAATGAGCATGCATATCGTCCGAATCTGGATAAATAACCGAAAACCCTAGAAAAAAATTTTCTCGATTCGACGAATTAAAGCGAAAT
>NW_020630724.1:0-191 GCF_003573695.1 Papaver somniferum
AAACTAAGGAAATCCAAACTATACCACTGTCACTGGTCTCTCGAATGCATTTAGCGTATGCACTAAGCCTTTTAAACCACTAAGTGTCCCTAGTGGACGAGTTGAAGTCTCGTGAAGGTTTGCTTAGAACGTACCTACAAAGTTCTAGGTCAAAATATAAGCTCAGATTCCATCAAATGTGACATGTGCAA
>NW_020630724.1:391-659 GCF_003573695.1 Papaver somniferum
TACATATTTGCACAAGAGTCAACATTTCAAGGTAAATGAGCTCCATTTTTATGATTTTTCATTTTTTTAATTTTTTTGAATTTTTTTCGATTTTTTCAAAAGAAGGAGTTCGATTTCAATTATAGCATATTATCGTGGTATCTACTATATATCCCCAAACCTAAACTAAACATTGTCCTCAATGTTTCAAAATATGGAAAGAATTATAAAACAATATATGAAGAGGAACATGCTGAGTAGAGTAAAAGGAGAGAGAATACCCGATTGT
>NW_020630724.1:859-1000 GCF_003573695.1 Papaver somniferum
TTTATTCTTGAAAACAATGAAAATACAGAATATGGGATAAAATGTAGAATTACTGCACAAAAGATGAGTTAAATGCCAACAAAAAGGGATAAAATTATACAATATTTGGCACTCATCAACAAGCTTCAAAGAAGAGCAGAT
>NW_020630725.1:0-313 GCF_003573695.1 Papaver somniferum
ACTTCTGATATCCACTCAATTAGCTTGACCCACGCTTCCTCTTCCTCTCCTGCTCACTCTTCTGGTACAATTTCCCTAGCTCGAGCTATTCCATCATTTTCTCTCCTAGGGTTTCAGGAACTGTGAAGAGGAGAAAGTGATAGAATAGTAGGCTAGAATGATGGGGGATTAGGTGGTAGTGATGGGTTCGAGTGTTTGGGGATTCGACGGCTTGTGGAGGGGAGTGGTGGTGGTTGAGGCGACGGAGAGGGTGGAGTTGGCAGGAGCAGAGCTCTACTGCTCGAAGGAGGAAGATGAGAATTTGGGTAAGGTG
>NW_020630725.1:389-967 GCF_003573695.1 Papaver somniferum
GTTTGTTTTGCGGGTATAGGTGTTAGGTGTTGTAGTGTTGAGCGGTTGTAGCAAATTCGATGTCCAGCGAAGATGATACGTTGGATGATCACATCTGGATTGAATCGAACGGCTAAGATGGAACAGGCTTGCAGTGACCGTTGGATGCGTGATACAACAATTCTGACGGCTTAGATTGGAGTTAGGTACTATGATGTTTGACAGGAGCTTCAAGATTTAATGCTCGGTGATGAGGCGACCGTTGGATGATGTGATGGATCCAATCTGACGGCTCTCATGGAAATGGGTATGGATATTGGAAATGGATTTGGGTAAGGGTTTTGGGCCTTGGGTATTCCAAGCCCATATCTTCTTTAAGGAAAATTCTCCCTCTTCAAGCCCACTTCTAGTTGATCCGGCTCTTGCAAACATCATTCTTCGCTGCCTTTCTGCGGGAGTCTTTGCTGACTTTTCACTACTTTTCTGCTCTTTTCGCTCCGCAATTCATCCAAACTTTATTTACAACCTAAAAATTCAAAATTAATTAATAAAAATATTTATTCTTGAAAACAATGAAAATACAGAATATGGGATAAAAT
>NW_020630725.1:978-2081 GCF_003573695.1 Papaver somniferum
AAATGCCAACAAAAAGGGATAAATATATACAATATTTGGCACTCATCAAATACCCCCAAACCTGAATTTTACTTGTCCTCAAGTAAAACAAAACTAAGGAAATCCTACCTATACCACTGTCGCTGGTCTCTCGAATGCATTTAGCGTATGCACTAAGCCTTTTAAACCACTAAGTGTCCCTAGTGGACGAGTTGAAGTCTCGTGAAGGTTTGCTTAGAACGTACCTACAAAGTTCTAGGACAAAATATAAGCTCAGATTCCATGAAATGGGACATGTGCAAGACAGTATAAGCTCACAGCAAAATGGAGATGTCAATCTAGCTATCAAAGGCACAATCCTAGCAATGATAACAACTAAAGACACGTGATAAGATTGTAAAGTGTATCTACACATGTTTCTAGAATGACCTGAAGTTATGACTACTAATCACCAAGAGATAGTTTTTAGGCTAAGAACCGAATTCTAAGCCAAGCTAGCTGTCCGGCTTTACGAGAATTGTGAATGTTCACCCAATGGGTTGGTGATATTTCAGTTTACCCGCGTTATACATCGATGGCTGCACCCTCCTTGCTTATTACAAGACTATTTACAACAAAAAGATGACTCTTTACATGACTCTTATTTACATTGATTACTCTCTTTTATTTTTGGAACAAGAGAGAACTATTGTCTTTAACATGACAAAACATGGAATAAATAAATACTTGATTTTTTTTTTTAATATTTTTTTGATTTTTCTGAATATTTCTGATTTTTTTTTTTTTTTTTTTGAAGAAATAACTTTGATCTTTACAACATAGTGACACTTTTGATACATGAACAAAAACAAAAACATAATTACATGACTCTTAGCAAGAGGTGGCCCTTATCGAATGCATTCGGTCAAATTCTATGGTTGCTTTTCTTAACGTATCCTCCAACTTCTATCCCAGCCAACCAAAGAACAATCTAGTCAAGTCTCATTCAGTATTCTAAAGTGACTGGCAATCTAACTTCCTATCAAACACCTTGAAGATCGAGGTTATACATGTATTGGTAGATTGTGCGTGTGCAAGTTTCTTATCACATGTGAATTGTGCTAGAATCAGGGTGCCTAAATATC
>NW_020630725.1:2281-2607 GCF_003573695.1 Papaver somniferum
TACAAAATCTCGCAGTTTTGGGGGTTCATCATGCCCAAGGTCTAGCTCGAAATGAACTTTGCTAGGGACGGGCAAACATGCTAATTCCAACTGTGGCTCCTCAAAGATATTATACTTAGATTCAAAATAGTCCAAAAGGACTTGGGAAGCACACATTTCCAAACCTAGGTTGGGCATTCTAAGAAAAATTGGTTTGACAATATCGGTACAAACCAAATCTAGGTTGGGTGGAAGGCCATCAGATTGTGACTTATGTAGGACGATAGGCACATCATTACTAATCACATCAACATCTCCTAAGTCTTCTACACGTGTCACAACATGCT
>NW_020630725.1:2807-3000 GCF_003573695.1 Papaver somniferum
AATTACAAACCCAATAGAAAATGGAAGCCCACAATTTGGGTTCTCTTAATGGGTTTAGGCTTACTCTTTAAGCACATCCCAGCTGCTCTGATTTTGGTTGCACAGCCCAGTTGGGCTTGGTTCTCAGCAACAAGCTCAGACTAGCAACTCAACAATAGCGGAAGGAAAACAGCAGCAACACCAGAGGCTGGCT
>NW_020630726.1:0-364 GCF_003573695.1 Papaver somniferum
TTATTTTATAAACCATACAAAATTTTGTTCAACTTACAAACTTTGTCATCATAACCTTTCACTACAAAGTCCTCAGGTTGGTCTATGTAAATTTCTTTATCTAATTCACGATTTTAGAAAAGCTGTCTTAACATCCATCTGATGTATCTCTAATTTGTTTATGACAGCAATAACAATTAGCATCTCAACGTAAGTAAATCTCGTCACATGTGAATAAGAATCAAGGAAATATACACCTTCTTTTAGTTTATAGCCTTTAGCTACCAACTTAGCCTAATATTTTTCCACAGTTCCATATACCTAATGTTTCCTCTTAAAGACTCATTTACATCTCATGGTCTTACTCTCCGGAGGTAAACTATAA
>NW_020630726.1:375-743 GCF_003573695.1 Papaver somniferum
GAAAATCTCGAACACTTGAGAAAACAAAATAAAATGTTTTTTCCCTTAGGGGTCCCTCTAAATATAGAGCAACCCCTTTCCCATAGATTTTACAAAAGTAGTGAATTTGTTTATATAATTGACAAATATAACTTAAGAAGAAAAACTCCCCGATGTGGGACTAAAAGATTTATGTATTTTCTTAAAATTACTAAAAATTGAAAACTCCACAATGTGGGACTAATAAGTTTCATTTACAAAAGAAAACAATAAATTATAATTTTTTATTAAAACTTTAAAAAAATATTTTTTATTAATCGTTTTCCAACACTCTATCCCGCCACTACGCCACTAACGTTGTCATCCAATCGGGACACTCAACGCAGCGT
>NW_020630727.1:0-595 GCF_003573695.1 Papaver somniferum
CTAGTGGGATCCTAATGAAATTTCCATAGAGATACTTTATGACCAAAAGAGAACACATCAACTTTGTTTAGATGTAATCATATAGCCGAAACTAAATGCATTCATCAAAGAGTTTATAAAGATACAAGAAAACTCCTACAATATTCCACAGCCGCACTCCCCACAAAAATTTGTCAATTAAGCACAAGTTCAATTAAGAACTATCCCCCATAAAATGTTATTCCTGAAAGAACAACAAGAGCGACCTTACTTTCACAAGAAAATAAGGATTTCTTTGGACATTAACAAATCACATGAAACATGAATTTGTATCCAAAATACTCAATTAAATTAACCACAAGAGAACCCATGATTACTTTAATTGGAAATGCTCAACACAAGAGAACTTATGGAGCCACACAATACTGATGGGGTTTCAAAGTTGTTGTAATAAAAAGGTTCGTTGAGACTTGTGAAGGAAGATTTTTTTTAGACTTAATTTTTATAAATAAAAAAATATAGCAAACTCGAATAAAAAGTGTTGTGAGAATTATGGAGAGACTGGGGCTAGGATTCTGCTATTTAACAATTCCAAAGTGATACTAATTATAATCAT
>NW_020630727.1:606-1000 GCF_003573695.1 Papaver somniferum
ACTGGGGCTAGGATTCCGCTATTTACCAATTCCAAAGTGATACTAATTATAATCATGCAATTTCACACGTTCAAATTGATTCTCAACTATTGCAAAAGTAGATTTTTAGAAACAACAAATGTTAATCCAAAGCATGAGACATCAAAACCCTAGGCTAAGCATGTTCCATCAAAAGAAAATACAATTGTTTAACAAAAACCATAAAATCTATTTTCAATCTAGGAAAATAATCATAAATAAAAATTGCACAAATTAAATAATTAAGAATTACCACTTTTTCATTGGAAAGATAGCTTCCTCCGTCGCCCCAAGGATTGGGTTTAGCTCATCATTGTGTAAGCACGCTCAAAATATTTGTTCATTGCTTCAAAAATTGTTTACAAAGATAAAATGG
>NW_020630728.1:0-406 GCF_003573695.1 Papaver somniferum
ATTGGGAAAGGGAAATCCAGGGAAGCTTCCCCGGCTTCTTGGTGTTGCACAGGACCTTTAGTTGTGGCCTTTCGAGGTGGAGTGATGAGTGCTAAAAAGTGCATATTTCTATATCTTTTTGTTGGCATTTAACTCATCTTTTGTGCATTAATTCTACATTTTATCCCATATTCTGTATTTTCTTTGTTTTCAAGAATAAATATTTTTATTAACTAATTTTGCATTTTTAGGTAATAAATAAAGTTTGGATGAATAGCGGAGCAAAAAGAGCAGAAAAGTGGTGGAAGCCAAGAGGAATCACACAAGGAAGCCGCGAAGAATGTTGTGCGCAAGACCAAAAGGCTAGAACTGGGCTTGAAGAGGAAGAATTGTTCTTAAAGAAGATATGGGCTTGGCATACCCAAGG
>NW_020630728.1:606-1000 GCF_003573695.1 Papaver somniferum
CAATTGGAGGCGTGGGAAGCATCAGAAGACCGTAAGGAAGCATGGGTGAGAGCTATCAAGAGTTTGCAGTGATTAGGTAAACCTAATTTCTATTTCTTATAAACCCTAATTTCATAATTTGGGGATAATTGGGGGAACATGATTGTACGTCTAATTGAAGCATGGGTTGGTTGATTGGGTTGTTATCAGTAGGTTAGGTGAACCAATTTTGGGTTTAATTGTATTTTTTTACAAACCCTAATTTTGCTGTTAATTGGGGATTTTTTGGGATTTCCATTGTATGTATAAATAGGGGTCTTTGGGTGTTGTAATGGGTGATGCCTGGATTAGCCAGAGCATCAGTAGAATAGTTTAAGTTTTTTTTAGTTTTGTTATTTCCATGAACTGTTAGATT
>NW_020630729.1:0-113 GCF_003573695.1 Papaver somniferum
TCACTTGTTGTTCACTGTTAGTGGTGGAAGTTTAGGTTAGAATTCATGTAAATTGAGCTGATTGAGAAATGGAGGAATTTAGTGTCCACTGTTGCTTGTGATTGATTGTGCTG
>NW_020630729.1:313-658 GCF_003573695.1 Papaver somniferum
ATGTATGTTTATCTTCATGTCTATCATGTTCTGAACCTCAAATGCTAGGATTAGATGAAGTTATGAACCAGCTGAGATAGTCTTCATCATGTGCAACTCATGTTCAGTGTTGCTAAGCCCTAAGACTAGTTGTGCTTTAATCAGACAATTAGCACTTTGGTAAGTATTTTAGCTGTGATTAGAATATCCCTTAGGTTAATGGTGGATTCAACGTCCTAGTGATAATCCTCTTGTCTTCATTGTTTTCTTATTTCTACTTCACTGTTTTCTTCACATCACTGCCCTTGGCTTAGGCCTTGGTTTATTACACTGTCATTTTATTGTCTTTGCTTCACTGTTTATCTC
>NW_020630729.1:669-1000 GCF_003573695.1 Papaver somniferum
TGTGATTAGAATATCCCTTAGGTTAATGGTGGATTCAACGTCCTAGTGATCATCCTCTTGTCTTCATTGTTTTCTTATTTCTACTTCACTGTTTTCTTCACATCACTGCCCTTGGCTTAGGCCTTGGTTTATTACACTGTCATTTTATTGTCTTTGCTTCACTGTTTATCTCCATTGTCATTTGCTGTTTTGTGCCTTTCTTATCACTTGTTGTTCACTGTTAGTGGTGGAAGTTTAGGTTAGAATTCATGTAAATTGAGCTGATTGAGAAATGGAGGAATTTAGTGTCCACTGTTGCTTGTGATTGATTGTGCTGTTAAAAGACAGTCAA
>NW_020630730.1:0-380 GCF_003573695.1 Papaver somniferum
ATGGTCCTTGGAAGAACTTGGATTCATGCTGGAAGGATAACGATGCCTTCAACACATCCTGTCATCGACAAGGATTCCGAGTCAGAAGACGAAGCAGAGGACGCACCACCGTTTGAGCATCTGGAAGAAGTAAAAACTGTGATGGGACTTACGCAGGAACTTGAAGATAATCCGCACACCTTTGTCAGAAGGTTTCGTGCTCAGGCAAGTCTTATTCCTCCTCATGCTCCAATATTACCAATATTCAGATATGCTACTATGGTCCAGGGACTTCTCCCCATGAACAATTTAGCAGTCATCAAAAGCTACGAGTGGGTAACTTCACCGCAGCAATATTACACCCAATGGTTGGGTTCAGAACTTCTTCAAATCGGTCACTC
>NW_020630730.1:391-1000 GCF_003573695.1 Papaver somniferum
CTTCATCGCAGCAATATTACACCCAATGGTTGGGTTCAGAACTTCTTCAAATCGGTCACTCCATCGAGAGGTTTATTGTTGAAGACCTGGCTAAGCATGATCAACACTATGTGGATACTCTCTTCCGCGCAAGTGTCCATATGTGACACAATTGTGGAATTCCGTCAAACAGGGAATTCCGAATCAGCGGAAGATATTCACGGCACGATCGACCAAGCCTAACAAGTTTCATGAAGGAGACCTGGTTCTCAAGGCAGTTCAGCGCGGTCTTCATTCTACAAGGAACTCCAATTGGGAAGGACCATTCATGGTCGCTAAGTCCGTAGCCGGAGGATACTACAAATTGATCAACACAGATGACAGAACCCTACCAGTAATTCACGAAAATTAACTCAAGGCGTTATCTAAAATTATTGGAAATTTGAGGTATTGGGCGTTCGAAGCATTCATGGCATTTGGATTTAACATTTAGGATTTTCTTTCATTTTTATTTCAATTCCTCCAAAACGTTTGCGATACTTGCAATTAGTATTTGAATTCAGCAGTTTATCAAAATTCAGTTCATATTTCGTAAAAGAACATCTTTATCAAATCTACAAGAAAATCCTT
>NW_020630731.1:0-1495 GCF_003573695.1 Papaver somniferum
TTTTTTTTTTAAATGAAAACTGTCAATGAGCTCAATGATATAGTCTATAGATAGCATAATCTGATCGCTTAATGTTGGACTGAGCATCAAAGAGACACTGTCGCTTTATGTAATTTTGTAGGCAACTCAGTTAAATATACAACTCAGTCCACACGGTTTGAACTCAGTTAAATATACAACTGAGCATCAAAGAGACACTGTCGCTTTATGTAATTGTGTACAAAACCCGTAGAAAGTTAATTTTAACGTTCAAAATAAATTCAATAACTTTAACCTTAAAGCACACATTGTCTCGACCTTCAAAATTATGAGTCGGAGGCCATAAGCATATTAGATGCCGTTAAAGACCATATTAGATGTAAACATATCATTATCTATACAGACAAATTGTCTGCTCCATAATGTAATTGAAAAGTAATCCACTGCCCGAAACACAAATGGAGATGAGATTACCTTTGTAGTACCACCATCAAACCTAAGCTACGAATAATATGAATGATTTAGATTTGGTCTATTGTGTGGATACTAAAAGTGGGAACGGTTCTAACATCCGAATCTGGGCTCAAGTCGGTCCACCTCTTCCCCGCACAGGATTAACCACGGTTAGCATTTTCTCCTAAAAAATATATGACTTATCGGCGTGGGAGCGATCCTTGAAAACAACAAATTTTTTACCGAGATACCAAACCCGCACGGGTGATCAACGAACTCGGTCTACATCAATTGATTGAGGCGGCTAATTTAACAATACACAATTCCATAAACAAATAGTAGGTGATTAGACATTGTATTTATGTGCACTATGCCTACCTGATATTCTTCCAGCACTAGATTCATGTGTGGCTAGATGTAGAACAGATTCTTTATTTTGTTTTGCGTCATTGTTGAGTAAACAATGGTAGATCGGCAGGTATGGACCAGAAATCTGGCACTAGATTCATTGAATGATGCCCACCTAATCAATAAACTAATCAATCCTTCTGGGTATAAATAAATTGCAAAACTTGTATATGGAACACAAGTTATTCAAATATTCAAGAAGTTATCGATCAAAATCAAAAGTATCTAAGCAAAGAAATCAACCAAGAAAATGGAAGCAGGAAAATGTGTAGCAAAAGCTCCTTTTGGTAGTGTGATTATAGGTGTACTCATACTCGGTCTGTTCATAGCACAGGCTTCAGTAGAGGCTAGAAGCTGCTGCGATTCCAAAGCTGGAAGAAATTGTTACCAAGCATGTGTTAGACGAACAGGTGCAACGAAACTTTGTGCCAGATCCTGTGGTTGTAGATTTACTAGAGAGAACAGGTGCCCCTCAAGCCACCCATGGGCTAACACTAGCAATTTCCAAAACTCAGGTAAAAAAAATTTACAACGAACTCAGCGCTTTTTACCATAATTTTCTACTAATATTATTAGTAAAGATTTTCCAAATTTTAATCCTTTTTTTGGGGGGGCAGTAGACAATGGTGATGAATTTGAAGAACAAAGCAACGTA
>NW_020630732.1:0-205 GCF_003573695.1 Papaver somniferum
TCATGTTATGGCACACCATATTCTGATGCAATATGTTACGACACACCACATTATGACACACAACACCTAGTTTTGGACATATCATGTTATAGCACACCATATTCTGACGCACAATCTTATGGCACACCAAGTCACACCATATTCAAGCACACCTTGCTCTGGACATATCATGTTATGGCACACCATATTCCAACGCACTATGTTA
>NW_020630732.1:216-1000 GCF_003573695.1 Papaver somniferum
TTATGGCACACCATATTCTGATGCACAATCTTATGGCACACCAAGTCACACCATATTCAAGCACACCTTGTTTTGGACATATCATGTTATAGCACACCATATTCTGACGCACAATCTTATGTCACACCAAGTCACGCCATATTCAAGCACACCTTGCTCTGGACATATCGTGTTATGGCACACCGTATTCCAACGCATAATGTTATGTCACACCATATTCTGACACACCAGGTTCTGACATACAACACCTTGTTCTGGACATATCATTTTATGGCACACCATATTCTGACGCATTGTGTTATGGCACACCACGTTCTGACACACAACATCTTGTTCTGGACATATCATGTTATGGCACACCATATTCCAACGCATTATGTTATGGCACACCATGTTCTGACACACAACACCTTGTTCTTGACATATTATTTTATGGCACACCATATTCTGACGCACTGTGTTATGGCACACCACGTTCTGACAGACAACACCTTGTTTTGGACATATCATGTTATCGCACACTATATTCCGACGCATTATGTTATGGCATACCACGTTTGACACACAACACCTTGTTCTGGACATATCAAATTATGGCACACCATATTTCTACGCACTATGTTATGCCACACCACGTTCTATCGCACAATCTTATGGCACGCCAAGTCAGACCATATTCAAGCACACCTAGTTCTGGACATATCATGTTATGGCACACCATATTCCGAAGCACTATGTTACGGCACACCACATTCTGACGAACAACACCTGGCTTTGAACATAT
>NW_020630733.1:0-510 GCF_003573695.1 Papaver somniferum
TATTCAAGCACACCTTGTTCTGGACATATCATGTTATGGCACACCATATTCCAACGCACTATGTTATGGCACACCACATTCTTACACACAACACCTTGTTGTGGACATATCATGTTATGGCACACTATATTCCGACGCACTATGTTATGGCACACCAAGCCACACCATATTCAAGCACATCTTGTTCTGGACATATCATGTTATGGCACACCGTATTCCGACGCACTTTGTTATGGCACACCACGTTCTGACAAACAACTTGTTCTGGATTTATCATGTTATGGCACACTATATTCCGACGCATTATGTTATGGTACACCACGTTCTAACACACAATACCTTGTTCTGGACATATCAAGTTATGGCACACCATATTCCGACGCACTATGTTATGGCACACCACGTTCTTTCGCACAATCTTATGGCACGCCAAGTCACACCATATTCAAGCACACATTGTACTGGACATATCATGTTATGGCACACCACATTCTGACACCCAACACCTGG
>NW_020630733.1:546-1000 GCF_003573695.1 Papaver somniferum
ACCATATTCAATCACATCTTGTTCTGGACATATCATGTTATGACACACCATATTACGATGCACTATGTTACGGCACACCACATTCTGACGCACAACACCTGGTTTTGGACATATCATGTTATGGCTCACCATATTCTGACGCACAATCTTATGGCACACCAAGTTACACCATATTCAAGCACACCTTGTTCTGGACATATCATGTTATGTCACACCATATTCCGAGGCACTATGTTATGGCACACCACGTTCTGTCGCACAATCTTATGGGACGCAAAGTCACACCTAATTCAAGCACACCTTGTTATGGACATATCATGTTATGGCACACTATATTCCGACGCTCTATGTTACGACACACCACATTCTGACACACAACACCTGGTTTTGGACATATCATGTTATGGCACACCATATTCTGACGTACAATCTTATGGCACATCAAGTCACACCA
>NW_020630734.1:0-157 GCF_003573695.1 Papaver somniferum
CAACTACAGTCCAGACCGAAGTTATTTTGTAGTAGGCTAGTGTCTGTAGCGGCTTAATACAGTGTGGTGTTCAATCTGGACTAGGTCCCGGGGTTTTTCTGCATTTGCGGTTTCCTCGTTAAAAAAATTTCTGGTGTCTGTGTTATTTCTATTCCGC
>NW_020630734.1:168-492 GCF_003573695.1 Papaver somniferum
CTGGACTAGGTCCCGGGGTTTCTCTGCATTTGCGGTTTCCTCGTTAAAAAAATTTCTGGTGTCTGTGTTATTTCTATTCCGTATTATATTTTGTTATATAATTGAAATATCACAGGTTGTGCGTTTGTGTCGATAGTGAAATCCAACCTTTGGTTGTTGATTGGAAATTGATTGATCCTTGGATATTGGTCTTTGGTACCATCTGATAGGCCTCGAAAAGGGTATAGAAAATTATCCCCGGCAGCGGCGCCAAAAACTTGGCAGGCCTGGAAAAGGGTATAAAATTAAGCGCAATGAAAACGCGGGCCTACAGTAATACCGCAA
>NW_020630734.1:692-1000 GCF_003573695.1 Papaver somniferum
TTATTCTTGAAAACAATGAAAATACAGAATATGGGATAAAATGTAGAATTAATGCGCAAAAGATGAGTTAAAATGCCAACAAAAAGGGATAAATATATACAATATTTGGCACTCATCACCATCCAAGTTTATTATCCTTGTATTTGATAAAGACTCGCAGATTTTTATTTGTTTGAGTAAAAATCAAATCAAGAGAGAGATATTAACTCCTCGATATACTTTTCTCTAGATTGAGTCTGACTGTCTAGTTGATTCTATAGAAAGTATATTGGAGTTAGTCCATACAGATTGCTGATCGAAATATTGGG
>NW_020630735.1:0-243 GCF_003573695.1 Papaver somniferum
TCATTACTATCCTCATCATAATCATCACTATAATAACATGAAAAAGATCGAGCCTTATCAAAACAAGTAGTGTTACCAATTCTAACCTCTTCCTCTAAATTAGGCAAACAACTATCCTCATTTTCAAGGGTACTATTGGAAACACTATATTGGAAATTAAGACTATCTTGAGCAGTTCTGTTCTGGGCCTCTAATAAAAGCTTTTGAATCGACTCACATGGCTTCCTTATGGTATTGTGTATA
>NW_020630735.1:443-762 GCF_003573695.1 Papaver somniferum
TCTAGCAAACAAAAAGCATGATGGCTCCACTTAGATTGTTTCTAGACCAGCTTCTATCTTTCGAAAGGGAATTCGTTGCAATTTGATCAAACCCCTCTGGAATCAATCCGAGTCAAAGTAAGTTGAATTGAGGCGAGGGAAGCTCAGTGGAGCTTTGATACCCAAGGCCTCACCGTTATCAAAAGGCGGCGCAGTCACGCATTCAACTCACAGAAACCATCATGAACTTTGGAGTGTGCTTAAAGAGCAACCAATATTTTTCGAACGAGTTTCCTATTAAGCTCGTTACCCTATCGGTCTCGTTCTATTCCAAATTTTA
>NW_020630736.1:0-163 GCF_003573695.1 Papaver somniferum
TCGGTCTGGCTTCACAATCCCAATGAAGTCTTTAAGTCGTTAACCTGATTTTAGAGAAGAAAATCAAAGGTTAATGGAGATCGACTCTAGCGGGCGCACTAGTAGCACACAGACGTGTGGGGATTAGTTTTGCACAATGCTAGATGTCTCCTTTATATAGCCT
>NW_020630736.1:174-371 GCF_003573695.1 Papaver somniferum
GTTAATGGATATCGACTCTAGCGGGCGCACTAGTAGCACACAGACGTGTGGGGATTAGTTTTGCACAATGCTAGATGTCTCCTTTATATAGCCTTCAAATCATGGTTTTGCCTTAGTTACAAAGCAATCCTTATTCACCGTTAGATGAAAACCTGATTTAGATTCAAGCTAATATTTCTCAACCGTTAGATCGAAAA
>NW_020630736.1:571-818 GCF_003573695.1 Papaver somniferum
TGTTCAGAGAACATCCTTAGATCATAACCTCTTAAGTTTACAAACAAGTTCGCGGACTTAAGTTAATCGGTTGAGTTTTCCAAACTCAGTAAAAATTCTCGAAAAGAGAACTTCTGCCAGTTTGCGAACTGAGTTCACGGACTTAGCACACAAACGAGTTTTGGAAAATCCAGCAGAAATTCTCGGTCGAGAACTTCCGACAGTTCGCGGACTTGGCAAGCCAATTCCACAATCCTCCCGATTTCTC
>NW_020630737.1:0-447 GCF_003573695.1 Papaver somniferum
TTCAATATCACTCGAAATCTTCGTCACTTCCAAGTACTCCAATGATTCCAAAGGTTGTAAATTTAGTATCATCGTTGTTGAAAATCTGTAGCCATAACAATGAGAAAACAAGAATTCTCAATCATTGTTATACAGTGTCATAGTATTATTATACAACATCAAAGTTCAATTGTATCACAACTTCGACAACAATACTATGGTGATATGTATCACTCCCCCTTAGTCAATACTCCATCTCACATGGAAACCGCTCCCCCTTACATAATGATCTGTAAACCATATGTATTTGTAGTGTGAGCTACACATTATTCTCCCCCATTTTTGTCAATAAAATTGGCAAAGGTACGAAAACTAGTGGGATCCTAATGAAATTTCCATAGAGACATTTCATGACCAAAAAAAAGCACATATCAACTTTTTAGATGCCATCATATAGCCGAAGCAAAA
>NW_020630737.1:504-1000 GCF_003573695.1 Papaver somniferum
AGCCGAAGCTAAATGCATTCATCAAGGAGTTTATAAAGATACAAGATAACCCCTATAATATTCCACAACCGCACTCCCCACAAAGATTTGGCAATTAAGCACAAGTTCAATTAAGAACTCTCCCCCATAAAATGTCATTCCTTAAGGAACAACAAGAGCGACCTTACTTTCACAAGAAAAGAAGGATTTCTTTGGACATAACAAATCACATACAAATATGAACTTGAATCTAAAAATGCTCAATTAAATTAACCACAAGAAGACCCATGATTAATTTAATCAGAATCCACAACTAAATTACCACAAGAGTGTGATCAATTCAATTGGTCATGCTAGACATAAGAGAACTTACGGAGCCGCACAATATACACATAAAATATGGATCAGGGAAGATCAATACTGCGGAATAGACAAGGATTCATTCTATTTTCCATCACTATTTGCACAATGACATACAATAGACATAATCCTCGTAATCAAAAGTTCGTCCTATCTT
>NW_020630738.1:0-565 GCF_003573695.1 Papaver somniferum
AATAATAAAAAACAAGGGCGTGTGGGACCGTGGAAGGCATGGCCGGCCGGCTAGGGCCCGATCCCATGAGTTTTCCTAATTTTTTAATATTTTTAGGTATTTTGATGATTTGAGGGAATTTTTCCTAATTTGAGAGAAATACCATGAAATCAAGGAATTTGATGAATTCAAGGAAAACTAATAATAAAATAATAAAACAAAGGGGCGTGTGGGACCGTCTAGGGCATGGCCGGCCGGCCAAGGCCCGGTCCCACAAGTTTTCATAATTTATTTTATTTTATTATTATCTGATGATTTGTGCAAAAATACCATGAAATCAATGAGTTTTTTCATGAAATTAGAGAAATAATAATAATAATAATAATAATAATAATAAAATAAGAAACCATGGGTGTGGGGCCGGTTGGGACCAAGGCATGGCCGGTTGGCCAATGGTCACGCCTACACTCCTTTCCTTAATTTTATATTATTTTTTATGGATTTATGGAAGTACCATGAAACCGAGGAGTTTCCTCAAGACGAAGGAGATTTGATAAAATGAGAGAATTTTCATCAAATCATGGAA
>NW_020630738.1:576-1000 GCF_003573695.1 Papaver somniferum
GGAAGTACCATGAAACCGAGGAGTTTCCTCAAGACGAAGGAGATTTGATAAAATGAGAGAATTTTCATCAAATCATGGAAAATACTAAAATGCATTAAAAATATAAAACTGACGTGGGATTGACTAACGACACGGTCGGTCGGTCGTGTGTCGTGCTCCCAGCACCCTGGTCAATATTTTTAATTATTTATTATTTTCTTCTCTATTTTGCATAGGTTCATCGTTTCGTTGTATTTTTAAAATACTCGTTCGTGCGGTGACTGTTAGTGTATCATCGTTGAATACACCTTCACCATTTGAATCAGGGCTTACTTAGAGGTAGCTCAGACGCACGGTTGTTGATTATTTATTACTAATTGTGGAATCCAGTGGAGAATAATTCACAAAACTGAGTAATAAAATGTTTATTATTAATTCATAGGAT
>NW_020630739.1:0-267 GCF_003573695.1 Papaver somniferum
ATCAAGAGCAGCTGCAAGGTCAGTCTCCAAGGATTTTTCTTTGGCAAGAATACTGAGTTATTTCTCATCAAAACATTTTTGTTGAGAGTCATATCTTGCTTCAGCTTCTGCAAGTCTTTCTTTCAACACAAAGAGATTTCGGAGAAATTATCACATTCAGACCTTTTTGTGCGTACATCTTCCTCACGATCTTTAACGATAGATTTTAGGAGATTATATCCTCCATCATATCCTTTAAAGAGTTTTCTCAATTTTCTGTTTTCTTGA
>NW_020630739.1:467-685 GCF_003573695.1 Papaver somniferum
ACCTTTTTGTGCGTACATCTTCCTCACGATCTTTAACGATAGATTTTAGGAGATTATATCCTCCATCATATCCTTTAAAGAGTTTTCTCAATTTTCTGTTTTCTTGACAAAGAGGAGTCATATACTTACTCAAGCAAGTTGTTGACTTCTTTTCTTTCAAAGCATGGTCAAACATCTTGATATATTGAAAGAATTCCTCATCGATACTTTGTCCTTCT
>NW_020630739.1:696-1000 GCF_003573695.1 Papaver somniferum
TTTCAAAGCATGGTCAAACATCTTGATATATTGAAAGAATTCCTCATCGATACTTTGTCCTTCTTCTGAATTACTGTCATCTGACAGTTCATCCAACTTCTCATCAAGAGATTTTTCCCAGTCGAATGCAGATTCAGTCAAGGAACAGGAGATAGAGTTTTTCTCAGAAGTTTCAGGACTTTGAAGCTCACCCGAGAGTCTCTGAACTAATGTTGTGTTATCAGAGATAGTACTCTTGTCCATAGAGTCATATTGCCACAAACACAACTTTTGAGGTCTTAAACGTGTTCGCCGGCTCTGATAC
>NW_020630740.1:0-484 GCF_003573695.1 Papaver somniferum
TCCTCCTAAAAACAGGGAAACAGATGAAACTGATGATGAGGATATGCCTCAGTGCTTTAAGTGTAAAGGATTTGGTCATTTTGCAAACGAGTGCCCAAATCGTAGAAAATACACTGGGAACAAAGGTCTTGCTGCAACTCTTGATGAAATGTCTGACAACTATGATTCTAATGAAGACGAGAAATCAATTGTTGCACTTCTTGGTAAAAATATGGATTTTGATAACTGTAGCAATACATACATCAATTTCAATATTCTTTCAGAAGATAATCCAACTAATCTGGAAGAAAAAATTGACCCATTTCTTGGAAACTCTGTTTGTAATATTTCAGGTTCCACCATGTGTATAGCTGCGTGCACATCTCAGAAACCTGATTTTTATCCTAGTTTGACGTGTTCGTATTGTTCTCTAAAGGGTCATGAACTTTCAAGGTGTTACAAGTACAAACACCAATTGAGGCGCGTTAACAAACTTCAACGAAGA
>NW_020630740.1:495-1000 GCF_003573695.1 Papaver somniferum
TCATGAACTTTCAAGGTGTTACAAGTACAAACACCAATTGAGGCACGTCAACAAACTTCAACGAAGAGCAAATCATTTAGCAAGGAAGCTTAAACTTGCTCAGAAGACCGCTGAGGTATGTAGGATCTTATCTTCGTCTAAGAAGTTAGTTTCCAAGGATAAACCAAGACCATTAGAGAAGAAAGTATGGTCGAGTCGGTTTGATAAACAGAAGTCTGAGGATTCCTCTCAAGAAGAAAATGGTGGACAAATTATTGTTCACCACAACACAACTTGATTGTGTTGATTTGGAAATATTGTCTCATGTGCCTGATCAAAAGAGACAATGATTTTGTACCTCTCAGGCTTTAGGAAAAGTTTTCTTTCTTCTTTTCTTAGTTTTTTATTCTTCCTGTCTATCAAAGGAGGGTTATTACCGATAATTCCACTTTTTATAGAGTTGTGAGTTGGTCGTGTGCGAACCTGTTTAAAGGTTTCGAAACCCTACATTCCTTTTTCCTTCCTC
>NW_020630741.1:0-571 GCF_003573695.1 Papaver somniferum
ATACTAGTTGTGCTAAGCTAGAGACGATTCTCCTTTAACCTTTGGTTTCTTCTTCTAAACCAGGCTAACGACTTAAAGACTTCATTGGGATTGTGAAGCATACTGATACTACTTTCTTGTAGTTGTGTGATATGATCTTGTTGTTTCTATCGTACGAGTACAATTGTAATAATTGGCTTGAGATTGATATCTCTGATAGGCAAGATATAAAAGAAATCACAAACACTTCATCTCATCGTTTGTGATTCCGCAATATCTTTTTTCGTTGCGTCGATTAAGATTATTGTGAGGTGATTGATAATACTAGGTGATGTTATTTTTCAATAATGTTGTAGTAATATGATTCGTTCACTCAGATTTGTAGAGAATTTTTTTTAAGACTTAATAAAGAAAATAAGGAAAAATATATATACAAAATTTGTCACAGGATGAAGAGACACCGGGACTCGGGATTTCACTACTTTTCATATTGTTGTGGTTCAGTCATTACTTCTAGACAATGTAAAAGAAGTTGTGACTCTAGTTCTTTACCAAAAATAGATTTCGTAAAATATTATTTGTAAGTTAAAAG
>NW_020630741.1:582-1000 GCF_003573695.1 Papaver somniferum
AGCTCAAACAAAAGAAGTTGTGACTCTAGTTCTTTGCCAAAAATAGATTTCGTAAAATATTATTTGTAAGTTAAAAGCATGACGCATCTGAAGTAATTAAAACTAAGCATGCGGCATCTAACAAAATAACAAGTAATTAATAGAAATCATAAAGCAATTAAATCTATGCAAAAAGTCAATAAAAGAATTAATTCATTTACCACAATCATGAAAAGTTGCTTCCTCCGTTGTCCCGGTGGTGGGGTTTAGCTTCTCATGGTGAAAACACACTCAAAGGAATTTTTCATTGCTCAAAAAGGTGCTTACAAGGATGAAAAGGGAGGAACAACAATTAAAACCGGGTTTGTAACAATTATATTTGTTACAAACCAGAACGAACCACAGTATGTGTCACTGATACTGTTGTTCTAAGACTGCT
>NW_020630742.1:0-672 GCF_003573695.1 Papaver somniferum
ACCCAGCAGAAAGAGATACCCAACCAATCTTAAGGCAACGGGTCGACGAAATGGGTGTGTAAATATTTTAATCCCATATCCTAGAACGTTGCCCCGGCCCCCACCGTCTGGGAATCCTCTGGCCCAGGATTCGCCAGCGGGGTGACAGGTCTCAAGACGATCACGAAGGTACCTTCCTTCAGTATCGCACTCAAACACTTAAAAACTTTTGTTTTGTTTTTTCACAAATGCTTAAAATAAAAACAAACCAACATTGCAGGTATATCAAGAAAAGGATCCATTTCATAAAGGATGATTACAAAAAGTGAAAGGCCAATTCAAGGATACACATCAAAAAATATTCCTTTTACAGGATATCAGCAAAAAATATTCTTGTTACATGATTACAAAAAGGGAAGGATAATGATGCCGCGGCCCCTACAAAATGTTGCGGTCTCTGCCTAGATTGCTGCCCCATCGGCAAGATTATTCCGAAGACTTGAAGGGACGCTCCCACCAGAAGAGGGTCCCGAGGAGTCAGGCAAGGCAGAAGGAACTGGACGACAAGGATAGTTCTTCACGATACCATGCTCGTTCTTTAGGCCAAGTTCTATCCTCTCCAGCATCTTGTTCGTCTCCTCAGCCAATTGACAACGAGCCTTGTGCTTAATAACTGTTGTCCGCTGTTGGGCT
>NW_020630743.1:0-601 GCF_003573695.1 Papaver somniferum
TGTACCGTTGGTGGGAAACTAGATAATTGCGGTTTATCTTTTGTTTTCGATTGATTTGATTGACTAACGGTGGTTGAAATTTGATTGCACCTAGTTTGTTTATTCTTGAGAATCTTCTCTTCTAATATAAGATTCACTCAAACTAGTTCAGAGTTTCGACAGGGATCTTTAGACTATTGTTAGTTCTAAAGACGATCTTGTGATAATCCATTGTTAACAGACTCCGTTCTGTGCGTGATTGATCACAAGAGATTCAAATGATTGTGTGCAAGTTTTTATTGAAGATTTAAGAAGATTTGAAGACAAAGAAGATATTGAAGATCTGACTTGGGTTTTATAATCTTTGGTGTGCACAATAGTTGATTTGGTAAAAGAGGATCCAATTAATAATCGGTTTATCCTTGTGGTAGATTGGATTGATTAATTGAGTAGATCGGCATCAGCATATTTCTTTGGATTAAGAGTGTTGTTGGTGAAAAAGAGGGGGTCTAACAACACCACCCAATAATTCGATTAGCAATCTGTTTGGACTAACTCCGAAATACTTTGCTAGACAATCAACTAGACAGTCAAACTCAATCTAGATAAAAGTATCTCAAGG
>NW_020630743.1:612-1000 GCF_003573695.1 Papaver somniferum
TCCGAAATACTTTGCTAGAGAATCAACTAGACAGTCAGACTCAATCTAGATAAAAGTATCTCAAGGAGTTAATATCTCTCTCTTGATTTGATTTTTACTCAAGCTAAAAATAATAGCGAGTCTTTATCAAATACAAGGAATAACTTGGACGGTACCAAAGACCAATGTCCAAGGATCAATCAATATCAATCAAAAACCAAGGGTTGGATTTCCAATTGATGATCTTAACGCACAACCTGTATTATTTCAATTATATAAAATATAATGCGAAAAAGAAATAACACAGACACCAGAAGTTTTGTTAACGAGGAAACCGCGAATGCAGAAAAACCCCGAGACCTAGTCCAGATTGAATACACACTGTATTAAGCTGCTACAGACACTAGCC
>NW_020630744.1:0-354 GCF_003573695.1 Papaver somniferum
AGCGCGAAGACTGCTTTACTGCGACAAGGTATCTCTATAGGGGATATCTTACTTTTTCTTACTTCCTCATGAAGGGAGCTATTGCCCCGAGGATCCGAGTATTGACATATGCGCAGTTATATCTTGCCTTGCCTCATCGTCAATTATGATGGTGGGTGTCATTTCTAACCCTTCGTTTTTGTCGTCAACTCTGACGGTGGGTGTCAGTTCTAACCCTTTGTTTTTGCATGTTTGTTTTATTTCACACGCATTAAAAGCTATATTCCAAATCCAAGATTTATATTGATTGCTATGTATGTAAGCATACCTTACAATTGTATGGTGGGTTTTGAAAGAAACCTACAAACTGACCTG
>NW_020630744.1:365-577 GCF_003573695.1 Papaver somniferum
GATTTATATTGATTGCTATGTATGTAAGCATACCTTACAATTGTATGGTGGGTTTTGAAAGAAACCTACAAACTGACCTGCAAGTGCACATGGTCAGTTGTAGCTAGTGATGGGAAGAAAGGGTTTGTCCACAGGGACTTGGAGGGGGCTATTGAAGTTTTCTAAGCTAAAATGGAGCTGAATGGAGGCAGTAAACAGTAGCATGCAAGGGC
>NW_020630744.1:777-1000 GCF_003573695.1 Papaver somniferum
AAATGCAAAATTAAGTAAGAAAAATATTTATTCTTGAAAACGATGAAAATACAGAATATGGGATAAAATGTAGAATTAATGCACAAAAGATGAGTTAAAATGCCAACAAAAAGGGATAAATTACATTCACCATGTATTTGTTGTTTTTAGTTGATGTTGTAGAGGCACCATGATTGATGTATGTTTACCCCTTTTGCTTTTGAAAGCTGGTTCTTGCAGCTTT
>NW_020630745.1:0-413 GCF_003573695.1 Papaver somniferum
GTAGAACTTTGTAAGAGGAACATATCCTCAAAATATGAGCTTCAAATCCGTTACCGTTTGGTTTTTATTTACAAAAATGACGTCTAATTTGAGATAGTGTGATAATAAAAATGTGAAGGGATCCTTCCTCGTATATCAATGCTTGTGGTTATTTTATGTGATTTCGGATATTAAACAGGGAAAAATTCTTGTTTGGTCCTAGGCCCATATAGTTATTTATAGTAGGGTCCAACCGGAACTTTTTTTTATCCGGAGGTCCAAAATTAATTAAAACATGGAAATGTCCATAATGCCCATTACTACCAAACGTGTGTGTCTACACTGCTTACAAATTTGAGTACATATCTGGTACACTGCTTAAAAATTCGAGTACATATTTGCTACACTGCTTACAAATTTGAGTACATATCTGT
>NW_020630745.1:613-1000 GCF_003573695.1 Papaver somniferum
AAAAAAAAAACAGAACACAACCTATCTCCATTAAACTGTAGCAGAAAGAAGAAAACGAAAAGATTAAGCAACATACCTGTTAAAAATCGCAGAAGAAATCTTCAGAAACCCTAGTCCCAAATCCAGAAGAAGAAAGAGAGCAGAATTTTCCCAAGAATAATCGGCTGAAATTTTTTTTAGAAACTTTGAAATAGACTGCTTTAATATATGTAGGATTGGAAGGGTAGTTTAGGTATTTAGAAATTTCGTACAATTTGTCCCGCACGTGTACAGGACCTGGGCTTAAAAAATTTGGTCCATTTTCATGTTTTCTCTTAATTATGGACCTCTGATTAGTGGGCTTTAATGGATGGACCTGCCACTAACTAAGAACACTATAATGATACC
>NW_020630746.1:0-488 GCF_003573695.1 Papaver somniferum
ACTTCTGTAAAGAATAGGATCATCAAAACTAGCAGTAACACCATCAGAAGTAACGGTAGCAACATGAGTAGAAAAAGGCTTTGCAGAGAGCATTTTGGTCTTGGTGAGCAAGTTCATGATATATTGCTTTTGAGATAAGAGAACACCTGCAGAGTACTAGAAGCTTGAATACCCAAAAACAAATGTAACTCTCCCAAGTCCTTAATAGCAAATTCTCTTCCAAGAGCATCTTTCACAATCCCTGGAGAGATAGTTCACTAATAGACCGAGGGATAAGTAATTCGACTCATTCACATACATATCATGAATGTTTGGAATCTGGTCTTCCAATATTAATAGGTTGATTGTTTCGCTCTTCTATCTTCCAAAAGGGAAAAAGATCTCTGAGAGTTATTTCATGGATCTGAAAGTGTTAACGGCGAGGTTCAAACGAGGAAAGGCTTACGGTGGATACCTAGGCACCCAGAGACGAGGAAGGGCGTAGCAAG
>NW_020630746.1:499-1000 GCF_003573695.1 Papaver somniferum
AATAGGTGCAAATTCTGACATGACCACAGCCCACTTACTTCTCTCGCTCTGCTCGCGGTGTTCCTTACTCGCGGAGCGGCATACCGAAAAAGTAGATTCTCCCACCTCCAGTTTTCTTTAATGCAAGGCTTCTCGCGTTCAGGCACGAAGAGATTTCAAACTATATAAACAAATAAAATATGAAGAATGGAACTCCGGTATCGAATCGAGCCATAACTCTATGGAGCCAATCCAACGCGACGATGTCAATTCAATCGACAACCAAGTCAAAGGAAAACCCTCAATTTAGCTAGTGAATGACCTCGCTGATCACAGACGCTATCTCTTAAAATGCTCTCGCTACTTCCAGAAACGAATTCCTCTTAGATCGGAATAACATTCACATCAGAGTCGAAGATTTCAGAGATTAGTTGAAGATGGGCGCCTAATTCCAAATAGGCCTCTATCAGTGCAAGTCAGCTAAAGAGTCAGTGATGTCGGAACGAGAGAAGAAAGAGAAGT
>NW_020630747.1:0-3691 GCF_003573695.1 Papaver somniferum
AAGTACTGCTGATATATAAAAATACCAGGCCAGCATAATAAGTGTTGTTGATATATAGAAATACCATGCTAGCATAATAAGTGTTGCTGATATATGGAGATACCAGGCCAGCATAGTAAGTGTTGCTGATTTAGAAATACCAGGCCAGCATAATAAGCTGCTGATACATGGAAATACCAGGCCAGCATAATAAGTGCTGCTGATATATAGAAATACCAGGCCAGCATAATAAGTGTTGCTGATATATAGAAATACCAGGCCAGCATAATAAGTGCTGCTGATATATAGAAATACCAGGCCAGCATAATAAGTGTTGCTGATATATAGAAATACCAGGCCAGCATAATAAGTGCTGCTGATATATAGAAATACCAGGCCAGCATAATAAGTGTTGCTGATATATAGAAATACCAGGCCAGCATAATAAGTGCTGCTGATATATAGAAATACCAGGCCAGCATAATAAGTGTTGCTGATATATAGAAATACCAGGCCAGCATAATAAGTGCTGCTGATATATAGAAATACCAGGCCAGCATAATAAGTGTTGCTGATATATAGAAATACCAGGCCAGCATAATAAGTGCTGCTGATATATAGAAATACCAGGCCAGCATAATAAGTGTTGCTGATATATAGAAATACCAGGCCAGCATAATAAGTGCTGCTGATATATAGAAATACCAGGCCAGCATAATAAGTGTTGCTGATATATAGAAATACCAGGCCAGCATAATAAGTGCTGCTGATATATAGAAATACCAGGCCAGCATAATAAGTGCTGCTGATATATAGAAATACCAGGCCAGCATAATAAGTGCTGCTGATATATAGAAATACCAGGCCAGCATAATAAGTGCTGCTGATATATAGAAATACCAGGCCAGCATAATAAGTGCTGCTGATATATAGAAATACCAGGCCAGCATAATAAGTGCTGCTGATATATAGAAATACCAGGCCAGCATAATAAGTGCTGCTGATATATAGAAATACCAGGCCAGCATAATAAGTGCTGCTGATATATAGAAATACCAGGCCAGCATAATAAGTGCTGCTGATATATAGAAATACCAGGCCAGCATAATAAGTGCTGCTGATATATAGAAATACCAGGCCAGCATAATAAGTGCTGCTGATATATAGAAATACCAGGCCAGCATAATAAGTGCTGCTGATATATAGAAATACCAGGCCAGCATAATAAGTGCTGCTGATATATAGAAATACCAGGCCAGCATAATAAGTGCTGCTGATATATAGAAATACCAGGCCAGCATAATAAGTGCTGCTGATATATAGAAATACCAGGCCAGCATAATAAGTGCTGCTGATATATAGAAATACCAGGCCAGCATAATAAGTGCTGCTGATATATAGAAATACCAGGCCAGCATAATAAGTGCTGCTGATATATAGAAATACCAGGCCAGCATAATAAGTGCTGCTGATATATAGAAATACCAGGCCAGCATAATAAGTGCTGCTGATATATAGAAATACCAGGCCAGCATAATAAGTGCTGCTGATATATAGAAATACCAGGCCAGCATAATAAGTGCTGCTGATATATAGAAATACCAGGCCAGCATAATAAGTGCTGCTGATATATAGAAATACCAGGCCAGCATAATAAGTGCTGCTGATATATAGAAATACCAGGCCAGCATAATAAGTGCTGCTGATATATAGAAATACCAGGCCAGCATAATAAGTGCTGCTGATATATAGAAATACCAGGCCAGCATAATAAGTGCTGCTGATATATAGAAATACCAGGCCAGCATAATAAGTGCTGCTGATATATAGAAATACCAGGCCAGCATAATAAGTGCTGCTGATATATAGAAATACCAGGCCAGCATAATAAGTGCTGCTGATATATAGAAATACCAGGCCAGCATAATAAGTGCTGCTGATATATAGAAATACCAGGCCAGCATAATAAGTGCTGCTGATATATAGAAATACCAGGCCAGCATAATAAGTGCTGCTGATATATAGAAATACCAGGCCAGCATAATAAGTGCTGCTGATATATAGAAATACCAGGCCAGCATAATAAGTGCTGCTGATATATAGAAATACCAGGCCAGCATAATAAGTGCTGCTGATATATAGAAATACCAGGCCAGCATAATAAGTGCTGCTGATATATAGAAATACCAGGCCAGCATAATAAGTGCTGCTGATATATAGAAATACCAGGCCAGCATAATAAGTGCTGCTGATATATAGAAATACCAGGCCAGCATAATAAGTGTTGCTGATATATAGAAATACCAGGCCAGCATAATAAGTGCTGCTGATATATAGAAATACCAGGCCAGCATAATAAGTGTTGCTGATATATAGAAATACCAGGCCAGCATAATAAGTGCTGCTGATATATAGAAATACCAGGCCAGCATAATAAGTGTTGCTGATATATAGAAATACCAGGCCAGCATAATAAGTGCTGCTGATATATAGAAATACCAGGCCAGCATAATAAGTGTTGCTGATATATAGAAATACCAGGCCAGCATAATAAGTGCTGCTGATATATAGAAATACCAGGCCAGCATAATAAGTGTTGCTGATATATAGAAATACCAGGCCAGCATAATAAGTGCTGCTGATATATAGAAATACCAGGCCAGCATAATAAGTGTTGCTGATATATAGAAATACCAGGCCAGCATAATAAGTGCTGCTGATATATAGAAATACCAGGCCAGCATAATAAGTGTTGCTGATATATAGAAATACCAGGCCAGCATAATAAGTGCTGCTGATATATAGAAATACCAGGCCAGCATAATAAGTGTTGCTGATATATAGAAATACCAGGCCAGCATAATAAGTGCTGCTGATATATAGAAATACCAGGCCAGCATAATAAGTGTTGCTGATATATAGAAATACCAGGCCAGCATAATAAGTGCTGCTGATATATAGAAATACCAGGCCAGCATAATAAGTGTTGCTGATATATAGAAATACCAGGCCAGCATATTTGATCATTGTGGTTGCTGATACATGGAAATACCAGGCCAACCCCATTTCATCATTGTGGTTGCTGATATATGGAAATACCAGGCCAACCTCATTTCATCATTGTGGTTGCTGATATATGAAAATACCAGGCCAACCCGGTTGTTGATACATGGAAATACCAAGCCAGCATAATAAGTACTGCTGATATATAGAAATACCAGGCCAGCATAATAAGTGTTGCTGATATATAGAAATACCAGGCCAGCATAATAAGTGTTGCTGATATATGGAGATACCAGGCCAGCATAGTAAGTGTTGCTGATATAGAAATAACAGGCCAGCATAATAAGCTGCTGATACATGGAAATACCAAGCCAGCATAATAAGTGCTGCTGATATATAGAAATACCAGGCCAGCATAATAAGTGCTGCTGATATATAGAAATACCAGGCCAACATAATTGATCATTGTGGTTGCTGATACATGGAAATACCAGGCCAAGCACATTTCATCATTGTGGTTGCTGATATATGGAAGTACCAGGCCAACCACATTTTGCCATTTTCGTCGCAAACACCATTAAGTCTCACATTTTGCTGTTTATTCGCTGGATGATCGAATTCACTTGTACTTTCTATAGAAGTATTAAAATAGTGTATCCTAGCTAATATAAATAAGGGTATAAAATGTAGCATTTACATGCTTATCAAC
>NW_020630747.1:3891-4000 GCF_003573695.1 Papaver somniferum
CTTTCAGTAGCACGTTCTCAAACAAGATGAGGTTGGTACCCCAAAGTACGCTGCAAATCATATATATACAGTCTGAAAAGTTGGGGATCAACCCAACTAATTAGTTTTG
>NW_020630748.1:0-671 GCF_003573695.1 Papaver somniferum
AGGAGTTTATTGGTTAAACTGAAGAGCCTTTGTCAAACTCAAATCACGTTGTTTGAAAAGAGTTGTTACCGAACAGATTTGTTGTTCCTTTACTGTTTGGAATGCGAACCAAAGAAATTGTTCCAAGTGCGTGACTTATTAACAAGTTGGAGGCGCAGGGATACTGAGGAAACTAGGTGAACTATAGGTTTAGTTGCTTGGTCTCAACTATACGAAGTTGGTCTGATTCTGTATATCGGCTTAATTCTAAGAGTATTCAATTCTGGACTATATCCCGGGGTTTTTCTGCATTTGCGGTTTCCTCGTTAACAAAATCTTTCTATGTCATTTACTTTTATTTTCCGTAATTATAACTGTGTTTATTATAATTTAAAGTAAATCGCACAAAGGTTAATTCCTATTTTACTTGATAGACAATCCCTAGAGTTTGGTTAAGTCGGAACCTATTATCAAGTAAACATACTTCGTTGTTGTATTGTCTCGATCTTGTATCCATAGTCAATCACACAATTTATCTTGTTGTCGTATTGTCTCGATCTCGTATCCATAGACGATCACACGAAGTGTGAACCGATTAGTTGTATTGTCTCGACTCAGTCTATAGACAATCACTTTCGGAGAAAGGACTTATAGGTGGAAAAGTTTTAGATTGAGGTATATTTGGGTACCCT
>NW_020630748.1:682-1000 GCF_003573695.1 Papaver somniferum
AGACAATCACTTTCGGAGAAAGGACTTATAGGTGGAAAAGTTTTAGATTGAGGTATATTTGGATACCCTCGTCTTTTCATCAACTAATATTCACAACAAGCTTGAGATAACAAAACTTGTGGGTTCAACCAAGCAATACTCTAACAATCTCCCCCTTTGTCAATTTTAGTGACAAAACTATTCAATACATATGGATACAAAAATAAATAAATTTTTCAGCTCATAATCCATTGTGCTTGATTTTCTTGGTTCTTCAACACACGTCTCGAATCCTTCGTACTTCAAGTTCTTTTAATGTTCTGCATGTGTTTGTTCAGC
>NW_020630749.1:0-477 GCF_003573695.1 Papaver somniferum
TGATTTGAGCGACACGCCCCAGGTTTTTTTCTTCAAGTGCGGAAACCCCAAGACCCGAAGGGGTAGGATTTGTTTTCATAATAATGATAAAGTGAAATATGTAGAAATTCTTTGCATTTTGTAAACCGAAGAAAAAATGTCCGATAGCAAGCAGGTTGATCGGTTAATTCAATACAATAATAAATAGGAGTTAGTACTTGATTTCGTTGGTACCATTCAAGCGACTCCAATTCGATTGTTTACTCGTTCAATGAGTTAATTTTCAAGTTTCACAACCTAAAAAATGAGGTAGATGGATAAAAACCATGAGGGAGCGTTTCAGTTCTCTAGCATTATAGACAATCCCACCCATATTTTCTCTGGAATTCGAACCTGAACTCTATTTATGATTCATTTTTTTTCACATTGGCCATTATTTCTTATTTCAGCATATATTTTTCCGCCTCTTCTCTACCTTTTTAGGGACGAATTCCGGAT
>NW_020630749.1:488-1000 GCF_003573695.1 Papaver somniferum
TTTTTTTTTCACATTGGTCATTATTTCTTATTTCAGCATATATTTTTCCGCCTCTTCTCTACCTTTTTAGGGACGAATTCCTGATAGTTTTACATCTAGGATTTACACATACAACATATAGCACTGTCAAGAGTGAATTTCCTTTTTTTGATAAATTTAGATTAAAAAAAGTACGGGATTCGAAACTTGAAAAACAGGGATTGGGTTGCGCCATGCATATGAAAGAGTATACAATAATGATGTTGATGTATTTGGCGAATCAAATACCGTGGTCTAACAACCAACCATTCTGATTAGTTGATAATATTTGTTGAGAGTTTTGTGAAAGATTCCTGTTAAAGGTTTCATTAACGGCTAATTCATGTCGAGTAGACCTTGTCGTTGTGAGAATTCTTAATTCATGCGTTGTAGGGAGGGACTTATGTCACCACAAACAGAGACGAAAGCAGGTGTTGGATTCAAAGCAGGTGTTAAAGATTACAAATTGACTTATTATACTCCTGACTATGAAA
>NW_020630750.1:0-242 GCF_003573695.1 Papaver somniferum
TCCTTTCTTGAAATGTGTCTCCATTTTATTTTTGGGATTTTTGCTGATAATTCTTCAACCAGCTTCTTGTTTTTCTTCAAGGATGGTTCATTTGTAGTATACTCTCCTTTTATTTGGCGAATAACTAGCTGCGACTCACTAGTGATCCTTGCATTTTCTAGTTTCATTTCTATTGCGAATTTTAAGGCGTGTATTACAGCTTCATATTATGTTTCATTATTAGTGGATGCAAATTCCAATCT
>NW_020630750.1:253-652 GCF_003573695.1 Papaver somniferum
TGCGTTTTGGGTCGTCTCATACCTTGCAATTTTTTCTCCCAAAAATATCTCGAGTCTTCTTACATACAAAGGATTTACTTGTTACTAATATAGTCTAGCCTCTGTTCTTCTTTAGATCCCTTTATTACTTGCGATAGTATTATAGATCGAAATCGATGCAAAGGAAATGAATGCATTTCCATACTATTAAGTAAGTTCAATTGATACAACATAAGCTTGATCATACCACATCACTTATTCTACTGGATCTTACGGAGCCTGGTGATGCACGACATGATTCGTCTCTGATCATAGAAAAAATTCTCCTCAAGCGAACCAGCCTATCTTCTGTATGGGGCGTACGCAGTGGTTGGAACAGAGACACATTTGGTTGTCAATTCCAATGTGGCGGATAAAATC
>NW_020630750.1:663-1000 GCF_003573695.1 Papaver somniferum
TTTTGCTAATGTAATAAATGGGTTTCTCCACTCCTGCGTCTACTCGCAATAACACAACACTTAATGCATGCGACGTTGTCGCAAGGTAGATCAATAATTCTTCTCATGGTTCTGCTTTTTGTAAAATAGTTGTATTCATAAGATGTTCTTTGATTCCTTGAAAATCCTTTTCGCATTCATCACTCCATTTAAATTTTGCATCCTTCTTGAGTATATCGAAAAAATATTTGCATTTGTCTGATGATCGCGAAATGAATCTCCCCAGCGAAGCTAGAAGCCCATTCAACTTCTGTACATCTTTTATTGTTGCTGGTGTTGGCATGTCACGAACTGCTTG
>NW_020630751.1:0-433 GCF_003573695.1 Papaver somniferum
TTTGTGGGCTTGTTTGTTTAATTTGTGGGCTTGTATTTAATTTTTGTGAGCTTGTTTAATTTGGACTTGTATTTTGTATTCTGGGTTTTTAAACCCAGCTGAGCTTGTAACCGATCACGCTAGTTGAACTCGTTAGTGGGCCGAGTACCCAAATTCTAGGCCGAGATTTTGGACTCAGTTCCACCAAAAGTTTTCAACCAAGCGGAGCCAAAGCAGATACAAAACAAACAGTGGGCTTGCTCCCATGCCACGATAATATGCTATAATTGAAAACGAACTCCTTCTTCTTTTTGAAAAAATTGAAAAATTTCAAAAAAAAATTAAAAAATCAAAATTCAAAAAAAATTAAAAAAAAAAATCATAAAAAATGGAGCTCATTTACCTTGAAATGTTGACTCTTGTGCAAATATGTATTTTTATTAGGAGTCTTAGT
>NW_020630751.1:633-1000 GCF_003573695.1 Papaver somniferum
ACCCGATCTCTGTGGATCGACCCGTACTTGCACGAGCTACAACTGACGACCGTGCACTTGCGGTATTACTGTAGGCCCGTTTTCATCGCATCATTTTTATACACCTTTCGAGGCCTACCAAAAATTAGCGGTCTTGTTTCGGAAGGAAAAGTTGTATTTGAGGGTTTCAAAAATTCTATCCCTTTTGAAGAGATTTATGTCTTGGAGAAAGAGTGTCTTGGATGGTGCAAAGATGAAGCAGAAGAAGAGTTTGAGATAGGTGGCGGAGCCTTTCCTAGAGCTAAAAGGAAATTTCGTGCACCGGGTGAACGTCATGAATCAGTGCGTATTGCAAGGAAGATTAACTTGGTTCGTCTAAGGGAGAATT
>NW_020630752.1:0-361 GCF_003573695.1 Papaver somniferum
GTGATAACAGCGGTCAGCTGATGGGCTTGAGACAGCAATACAGATAGGCGTTCCGCCTCTTTGGCGGCAATCTCCGCTGCTTCCTCACGAGACTCGGCCAACCCTTTGAAATAATTGGTTTGACCTTCCTACTGCACTAAGGCAGATTGAGTCTTTTTAAGCCCATCATTTTCTACGTGAAGCTGTCCCTCGAGTGCTGAAAACAAAAAATACCAAGGGGTTAAAAACGAAGAAATAACGGGTAGGCTTTTAAAGGAGTAAGAAAATAAGACAAAGGATAAGGAGAGACAGAAAGGCCTACATGTTAAACTGCAAGTGCACAGTTGTCATTGTAGTGTGTATGTGCAAGAACAGGTCATCT
>NW_020630752.1:561-983 GCF_003573695.1 Papaver somniferum
AGACATGGTGAACAAATACAATTGAAATTACTGAATTTGAAATTAAACAAGAGGTAACAGTAGAGAGCACTGGCTAGTCCAGGCCTCTAAGGTGGTGCTCTGGCTAATCCAGGCATAAGCCAATTTCACACCCACAGACCCCTATTTATACATACAATGGAAATCCCAAAAAAATCCCAATTAACAGCAAAATTAGGGTTTGTAAAAAAATACAATTAAACCCAAAATTGGTTCACCTAACCTACTGATAACAACCCAATCAACCAACCCATGCTTCAATTAGACGTACAATCATGTTCCCCCAATTATCCCCAAATTATGAAATTAGGGTTTATAAGAAATAGAAATTAGGTTTACCTAATCACTGCAAACTCTTGATAGCTCTCACCCATGCTTCCTTACGGTCTTCTGATGCTTCCCAC
>NW_020630753.1:0-344 GCF_003573695.1 Papaver somniferum
TTGTAAATATTGTCTACTTATATAACTCTCTATGTCCCCCAAGGTATTGTGTAATCTCTTTTTCGACTATTTTGCTCATAACTTCTTCATACGAAGTGGGAATGACCTCATTCTTTTTGTGTTACCTCTGTATTTCAGTTCCCCTCAGTATACAGGAAAAAGTATAGGATTTGGAAGCTTAGAAATTGGTGTTTCATCCTTATTTTAAATGTAAAGGATGACTTCCCTCTTTATTTTTGGAATCAACATACGTAGAAATGCAATTTGGATAACATGTAGAGCCTTTAAATGTATTATTTTTTACCACAATAATTTTTTAGAAAATTTGATAATAAAAATGAGTT
>NW_020630754.1:0-606 GCF_003573695.1 Papaver somniferum
TTCAAGAATGGGCAGTAACACGCATTACTATGGGATTCTTGAATGTTCACAATCATTTTATGTGAACTATGGTGCATGGTCGTTAATGACTTTGTATGTTCTTCTTTGTTAAGAAAAACTTTTTATACGCCTTTGGTAGTTATTCTTGGTGTAAATCCGGGCGGAAAAGATTGATTCTACCCTCTAAGGACAAATCATCTTATATGTGCATTACGAGTTTGTCTTGATGCCTAGGAAACTTCTTATGAGAATTTATTCTTGTTTTTGAGAAGGATTACTAGAGTTTGGAATAGCAATTATTGTGATTACACATTGCTATGTCCAACGGTTTCATCTTCATGTTTTTAGATTAATTGGTCTAAATTCTAAAAATATTTGGAGGATGATGTTTTGGCGATATTTAATCTTTATGATTTGTTATATTGCAACTTGTTATGGGATATTGGTGTTTACGTCCGTGAACTATGTTTGTCCCATACTTTGTCAAAAGTAAAGTCGTTTATGATCGATATTCATGTATTGGTTAAAGAATGAATGGACTTTTGACAATTACAAAAGTTAAGCCTATATTGTCAATCTTTGACGGAAGATAGGTTAAAATCTTTT
>NW_020630754.1:617-1000 GCF_003573695.1 Papaver somniferum
CGACAATTACAAAAGTTAAGCCTATATTGTCAATCCTTGATGGAAGATAGGTTAAAAAAATTTGTATCCAAGGATTATGTCTATTAATTATTGTTATACTTATAATGATTGAAGATAGAATCAATCCTTATGTATTCCGCGGTATTGATCTTCTTTGATCCATTCTTTTTGTATTACCGTGAAGGCTCCATTGTGTGTCTTATGTTGAGAACGATACAACTAAGTCGATTATTCTTATTGGCTTTGTTGGTTGTTCCATAAGATGCTATATGTTGAGCATTATGAACTAAAATTAATCATCTGGTTGGTTATTTAGTTATTTGCTCCGAAAGTCTTCTTTTGTCAAGCAAAACTTTTGACAATTAAATTGATTACTTTCGTGA
>NW_020630755.1:0-370 GCF_003573695.1 Papaver somniferum
TGCTTACTCCATCCCCCATTTAACAGGAACGCTGGGTAGGAACTTGTGACAATATATTTACCCTCACTCTCTCCCCCCCCCATTTTTTTTGAATTGGTGGGTGAGCGAGATGTATGTGTTAAACGCGCCTACTCCCCCCTTTTTTTCCTCAATGGGAATCGGGAGGGCGATATGTATATGTTAAACGCGCCTACTCCCCCTTGTTTCTCAATGAGAATCGGGAGGGAGGGGTATAAGTTGAACGCGCCTACTCCCCCTTGTTTTTCTCAATGGGAATCGGGAGGGCGAGATGTATATGTTAAACGCGTCTACTCCCCCCTTTTTTCTCTCGATGGGAATCGGGTGTGTGTGTGGGGGGGGGGGGGGGGGG
>NW_020630755.1:570-789 GCF_003573695.1 Papaver somniferum
TCGAGAGATCAATCTGTAAGACCCCGGCCTAAACCAAGAACAATGGCCGTTCCAGAGTCAATTCAGTCACAAGAGAGGATGAGTTGATCTATAGGAGGGTGGTGTGGATAGAAAAGACACACAGAAACTTGCAAGTATACAAGGCCAAGCTTATAGAATAGAAGGAAAGCAGGGGAAAGTCCACAGGGAGTGGGAGCACTATAAGAGAAACCTAAGCTA
>NW_020630756.1:0-413 GCF_003573695.1 Papaver somniferum
TAGTTATCGTATATAAAATTGATAGGCCTCATATACTTACCGTACTTATCTCTTTTGGGTCCTCTCATCCTACCAATTTCATGTACGGTCCTTTTCTCCTTTATCTTAGTTTCTGAAGGATACATCTTATCCTTCCCCTTGACATCCTATTTACTATCCTTTGCTTGTGACGGAAAATCATTATCATTCACCTCTTTGTTACTTGTTTCCGCTTTTTGAATACTCGGACGACCTCGTTTTTTTGGAACTTTGACTTCTTCCTCCTTCATCAACTTCTCAATTTCTTTCTTTGCCTTTTCAAACCTTACATCATGGTAGTCAACGCTGGATGGATCCCTTTTATTAGCCAATAGTTCCTTGTTGGCTTGTCTAGTTTGAAAATTATTCATTTTCTTACTCTTCCTACCTTTTGG
>NW_020630756.1:424-1000 GCF_003573695.1 Papaver somniferum
ATAGTTCCTTGTTGGCTTGTCTAGTTTGAAAATTATTCATTTTCTTACTCTTCCTACCTTTCGGGTCACTCTTCTCCGGTTCCAAAATATTTTCTTGGGTGAAAGGATACATGACCGGCATCATGTTGTCCCATAGGAATTTCTTTTGAGGTCGGGACATATTCCTATACATCTCCGCCAATTTTTTCCCATTTGTCGTGTCCCATATCTCTAGATCATCCTCGTCGTCTTCGGTTGAGAGAGGATTGAAGCTTAATTTTTTCCAAAAATGATCAATATCCTCAAATGGTATGATACCATCCTTGTACTGAAGTAGGTCGTGGCGGCATGGAAGTCCCATAGATGTCTTCATTGTAAAAACACACTCTTCCTCCAAGGTGGCGCCTAATGTCTTAATCAAATCCACGTCTTTCATCAACAAGTCGATGCATAGATGGGAGACTCTATAAGTTAATTCTCGTAGCCAATTACTACCATAATTCTTGTGTCTAAACATAAGGTCATACTCGAACGCGGCTTTAGTTCTCACAACATCACTTTTGAAATATTCATCAATTGCATCAAAAACCGTGACAA
>NW_020630757.1:0-293 GCF_003573695.1 Papaver somniferum
ACTCATACCATCTTTATTATGATATATCACATCTTTCCACAAAGTTTCAGCGATTGAATCGCACAAAATCGCGTCCATATGTCCGATCAAACTTCTGCCAGTTGCATGCATCATTTTTCCCGCCTTTTTCTGATTTCAAATTTTGGAAGAAAGGGACCTCCCCTTTATCCATTCCCGGGGTCCCTTTAGCAATTGTGGCGGAAATAGTAATTTTTGGGGCTGAAACAGTAATTTTTCTGGGTATTTTTAACAACTCCTCCGGGTGCTTTTAGCGTATTTCTGGGGTGCCTTTA
>NW_020630757.1:304-1000 GCF_003573695.1 Papaver somniferum
TTTTTTCTGGGTTCCTCCGGTGCATTTCTGGGGTGCTTCCGGTGCATTTCTGCGGTGCCTTTAGTACTTTGTCCTGGGGTGTAAAACACTACTTTTCGAGCCCATTTCGCCGCAAGGACTTATTTCTCTAAAATTTCCTACAAAGACATAAAATAACACAATAAATACAAAATCGAGCACTAACAATACATACAAATGAGACATATTAGACACATAAATGCGTCTATCAACACCCCCAAACTTATTATTTGCTAGTCCTCGAGCAAAAATAATATGGAAACTAAAATCTTAACTCACTAGGTGTCCCTAGTGACCGAGTTAATCTCGGGAGGGTTTACCAGAGGTGTACCCACAAAACCAATACTCCAGACCCTAGCTATCTACGCAGAACCTTGGAAGGCACTAAAGAATCTCCTTGGTTGGCATACAATCATTGACTATAGGAGGAAGTACCCTGATGCGAAATTCCAATTGTTGTACACGAGTTTGCACTCAAGCATACTAAAATTCATATAAAGTGACAGAGCTCTACTCAGATAGTTGCACTATGGACATCATATTCGGAGTCAAACTAATCATATGGATAGAAAAAGGAGATGGAAATAGAAAAATGTAGATGGTTTTGATGTTAACCAAATGATCGATGTTTCACATATCTGTCTGAAGGCCACTGCCAGAATGAACCTATCCTAATGG
>NW_020630758.1:0-352 GCF_003573695.1 Papaver somniferum
ATGTACCAGAGAACGACTCGTAGAGTCGTTATTTTATATGTATACAAGGTGACGATTCAAGGTGAAAACTGGGAAGAGTTGGTTATATCTATCAATGTAGAGTCGTCACTTTATAAAAAAGAGTCGTCATACATCGAGAAAAGGGTCGTTGGTCTACAGAAACTCTGGGTGACGACTTAAAGAGTCGTTCACCTGTAAATTATGCTGACGACTGTCTGGGTCGTCATATTAACATCTTACAGAGTGACGACCCTATAATGATTTTGTTGTTCTTTTTTTTGTAGTTGGTTGTACGGGTGAGCTATCAACCTGAACCCCTCGACATTGTCGGCCTGGATATCTCCCAAGCATA
>NW_020630758.1:363-1000 GCF_003573695.1 Papaver somniferum
GTGAGCTCTCAACCTGAACCCCTCGACACTGTCGGCCCGGATACCTCCCAAGCATATATGACCGATTTGGTACGTTTTTATTGTTTGAGTCAATGTATATCCATACGAAAATTGTTTAATTAGTGTTTTATAATGAACGTGTTATTTGTTTAATGTAGACGTGGAAAACAAAGGCTGAGGTCAAGGAATGGATTATTTCCAAGTCAAAAGAGAATATGTGCGTAATTGTTCAAAGCAACCACGTTGATTGTAAGCAAATAGAGATGGTATGCGAGAGAGCGGGGGATAAGGAAGAAAGTCACAAAGGGAAGAACTACAAGTATGTGAAGAAGACGACGAGGGTCTACAAAACTTCGTCGAAGAAGATAAAATGCCCCTTCAAGATTGTTTTCAAAAGACATCCGGAAACTCTACTATGGTGGATGTATAGTATTCCGGATGGTCGTCACAACCATCCTCCACCTAGTACTCTTTTAGGGAACCCAGCATATGCCCGATTGAAACCACATCAAATGGAAAAGGTTCGGCAGATGAAGCGATGTAGGCCCCTTAAGATTCTAAATGCAATAAAGGCGGAAGATAAGTCAAACTTGTCTATTCTTTCCACAATCTACGCTGCCAAAGCAACGATCAAGAG
>NW_020630759.1:0-205 GCF_003573695.1 Papaver somniferum
AAACAATGAAAATACAGAATATGGGATAAAATGTAGAATTAATGCATAAAAGATGAGTTAAAATGCCAACAAAAAGGGATAAATATATACAATATTTGGCACTCATCAATCCTCAGCTCGAAATGTCAAATGTGTATGATCTAGTCAATATAGCATACGACTTTTGTCTCATAAGAAGTAGGAGATATAATAGATAGACTTTTGA
>NW_020630759.1:405-754 GCF_003573695.1 Papaver somniferum
AATGATCCCAAAGGTTGTAAGTTTAGCATCACCGTTGTTGAAGATCCGTAGCTATAACAATGAGAGAAATCGAGATTCTCGATCATTATTATACAATGTCATAGTATTATTATGTAATATCAAAGTCCAATTGTATCACGACTTTAACAATAATACTACGGTGT
Organism: Papaver somniferum; assembly: GCF_003573695.1. Classification (NCBI taxonomy): domain Eukaryota; kingdom Viridiplantae; phylum Streptophyta; class Magnoliopsida; order Ranunculales; family Papaveraceae; genus Papaver; species Papaver somniferum. The sequence continues at coordinate 570 of NW_020630759.1, forward strand.
TATGTATCACGCCCCCTTAGTCAATACTCCATCTCGATCATGGAAACCACTCCCCCTTACACAATGATCCGAAAACCATATGTATTTGTAGTGTGAACTACATTATTTCTCCCCCTTTTTGTCAATAAAATTGGCAAAGGTACAAGAACGGGATCATAATGAAATTTCCACAAGAGACATTTCAT
>NW_020630759.1:765-1000 GCF_003573695.1 Papaver somniferum
CCTTACATAATGATCCGAAAACCATATGTATTTGTAGTGTGAACTACATTATTTCTCCCCCTTTTTGTCAATAAAATTGGCAAAGGTACAAGAACGGGATCATAATGAAATTTCCACAAGAGGCATTTCATAGACTAAAAGAAAAATACATACCAACTTAATTTGGATGCAATCATAAAGCCGAAGCTAAATGCATTCATCAAGGAGTTTTAAGATACAAGATAACCCCTATAAA
>NW_020630760.1:0-503 GCF_003573695.1 Papaver somniferum
ATCAAGGCTGTATGCTCAACTTGGAGACTAACATTTACACCTAAATCTTTTCTAGCATCATCTAAGATTTTCGCAGCCCAAACAAATTCATCCTCATTACTTATAAGAAGACGAGAACGAATTTGATTTTCCCTTTCGCAGAGTTCGATATTCTTGCGGTTAGCTTCATCTCGTTCAAGTTGAACTTCAAGAAGAGCCTCTTGGAATTTCGCCAAAGCCTTGGCACCTTGATCAGATATGCGATCCTTATCATCTATGAGACCGCTAATTTTGGTTCTTAACTCATTGGTTTTCTCTTTAGAATCAAGAAGGAGACGCTTAAATCGGTTGGCTAAACTTAAACTAGATCTGTGATCAATTTCTAAGAGGCGAATTTAGATCTAAGCTCATCTAGAGAAAGAGATGAAATTCTATCATTTGAGAAGCTATTTAAGGAATTATTAAGACGTTCAAGAAGGGTATCATTATCCAAGGCATTAGGAAATGAACGAAGAAGAGTAACT
>NW_020630760.1:514-1000 GCF_003573695.1 Papaver somniferum
ATTGTTAAGACGCTCAAGAAGGGTATCATTATCCAAGGCATTAGGAAATGAACGAAGAAGGGTAGCTTCATCAGAAAGACCATAAATGTCTGCAAAAAGGATCATTTAAATAAGATAAAACAACAGGATGAATGAATAAAGGGAAAAAAGAAAAGTAACATACCGTAAAGCTGATTATTAGCTTGCTGAAGACTAGAAATTTTGTTCTTATACGAAAAAGAATCAATTTCTAATTTCAAGATTTTCACGTCTTCTCTCTAGATCTGAGGCAACAGCCAAAAAAGCTTTTCCAGCCTGCGAAAAAATATAAAAAATATTAATATAGAAAGAAATTTTGAGTTATAACAATGAAGAAGTAAAAGGATAAAAGTATACCAGACTATTGAGAGAATGCAAGAAGTCGGGAGTCACTGATCTAGAAACTCCACGAAGAGAGCTATCACCATCCAGTAAAGGGACATCGCAAAGGGTAGCGAGATCTTTGCA
>NW_020630761.1:0-650 GCF_003573695.1 Papaver somniferum
AGAGCACATCTTTAGATCATAACCACTTAAGTTCATGTAGATGGTGGATTTTCGACAAAGGGTAGAATTATAAAACTATATTCCAAATTCGGCAACCAGATGAGTATTAAGACTCATGTCTCTCATTAAAGCATGAAAGCTCATGTCATAAATCTCTGACTGAGAAGGATGTCTCTCAGAGTACGTGTAGATGTGTAGTCTCTCAGCTGAGGCCACGACACATCTCATGAATACTGAGCAATTTCAGTAATTACTCCGGATCCGACAATCGGATGAGTATCGAGACTCATGTCTCTGTGCATGAAAGCTCATGCCACCTCTGATGGAGAAAGTCTCGCAGAGAAGATGAAGATGTGCAGTATCTCAGCTGAGGCCACGTCACATCTCATACTGTGTAGAATCGAAAGATTGGGCGGCTCCTAGACAGCATGTCTGCTAGTATAGAGCGACAACGTCTTCGGGATGTAACCAGATTTTCCTCGACTATGCAAGAGGAATATGACGCTCCAGCAAGTTCATATTGCTCAACCCTCAGATAATTAATGCTCCTAGACAGGAAGCCCTTCTAGTACAGAGCCAACAATTAATTATCTTAAATCGTCTGAATATCCAGCAATATTCTACGAGCCATCGTCTGAATATCCAGCAAT
>NW_020630761.1:661-1000 GCF_003573695.1 Papaver somniferum
TCTTAAATCGTCTGAATATCCAGAAATATTCTACGAGCCATCGTATGAATATCCAGCAATATTCTATGAGTCGTCAATTAATCGTCTGAATATTCAGCAATATTCCACGATTCCTCGTTATATTTCGTTACTTCAATCCGTGGTTCTTCCCAGCAGGATTCCACAGGTTAGTAATAAATATTCAACGAAACAGGCATCTGGGCATCGAATAAGCGCTGACAAAATGATGCAAGTGTAATTAGCAGATAAAACACAGACTAGCATTCTGAATGCACGAACGAGCATTCTAAAAATACGAACGAACGAGGAACCTATGCAAAATAGGAAGGGAAAATAATA
>NW_020630762.1:0-628 GCF_003573695.1 Papaver somniferum
CTAGATATTGTGGAATCACAAACGATAAGACAAAGATGTTTGTGACTACTTTTTATCTTGCCTATCGGAAAAATAAATCTCGAGCAAATCTTAGAGAAGATAGTACTCAAACGATAGAATCAAGCAAGATCAGAACACGCAACTACAGAGAAAATAGTTGGGTCTGTCTTCACAATCCCTATGAAGTCTTTAAGTCGTTAACCTACAGGGTTTCGTGAAAAACCTAAGGTTAAAGGATAATAGAATCTAGCTTATGCAACTAGTATCACACATAAGTGTGGGGATTAGGTTTCCTGGTTGCTAGAGTTCTCATTTATATGGTTTTCAAATCAGGGTTTGCAATATAAGTTACCTTGGTAGCAAAGCATTCAATATTCACCGTTAGATGAAAACCTGATTAGTCCCAAGCTAATATCTTTCAACCGTTAGATCGAACTTAGCTTGTTACACACATATGAAATGTACCTTCATTTAGGTTTATGTAACCGTACTTAAAGGTGTACACCATGTTGGCTCAACAATAGTTAACCGAGGTTAGCCATATGAACACTCTCATATCAACCTTGTTCATCTTAACCATAACTAGTTAAAATGAACCAAATGAAAGTAATTAAAGAGTTGTTCAATT
>NW_020630762.1:639-1000 GCF_003573695.1 Papaver somniferum
ACTCTCATATCAACCTTATTCATCTTAACCATAACTAGTTCAAATGACTCAAATGAAACTAGTTAAAGAGTTGTTCAATTGTTATATTCTCATAGAAGTATACAAGAACACAATTGAAGCAAAATCGGTTTGATTCACTCGAATCAATTCATGAACATTATAGCCACGGTTTGCAAAGAATGCATTCCTTATTATATAAATGTATTAGTTCATGTACACAACCGATTTTTGAACTTTAACCTTCAAGTATGCAAACCGGTACGCATACTTGAAATACCCGGACCAAGATTGGGTTTCTCCAGTACGCAAATAGGTACGCGTACTTCCAGTCCCATCAGGAATTCTCGGTCATGAACCTTAC
>NW_020630763.1:0-352 GCF_003573695.1 Papaver somniferum
CCCTATTGGTATATAAAGGCTGGTGGGAAGTGAGAGAAAGTTTTATGAAGAGTTTTGGGGAGTTTTGGAGGCGAGCAGAGAGGCGCAGGAGGAATTGCAGAGAAGTTACCTGCTGCTGCTGCTGCCATTAACGAAGCTCGAAGAACACGAAGAACAGACTCCAGAGGACAGTCGTTTATCAACAGTGACAACGACCAGCAGCTGGGGGTCTTAAAACAACAGCGTCAACAGCAGCAGTGGTTCTTTATCGTTCTTTTCTGGACGCTTAAAGAGGGTCGTAGTTTCACTGTATTATATTTTTCACTCTTTTAATCATATTTTGAGCATCAAATATTTATTTTTGGAACATGAT
>NW_020630763.1:363-1000 GCF_003573695.1 Papaver somniferum
ACTTCTTTTTACACCATTTTCATCAATAAAAACACATTATTAAGCCATGGATACATCTTATGATCATGTTTTTGGGATGAGGAGCTAAACCCCATTAGCCAAGGCGACGGAGGAAGCCATTGTTCCACATTAATTGGTATAATTCTAATTTTACTATTTATTTGCAATATTATTATTATTTGATTATTTGCATGGGATTGAATTGAAATATTAGTTCTTATTGAATAGTTGTGAATTAATTTGATGAAGCATGCTGGGTTTTAAATACTTTTGATGTTTTATACTCGTTGATTACAACTATTACTTCAAGAATATATTTGAGGCAAATATTAGAATTATTTTTAAAGATAGAATTGCATGATTTTTATTTAGAGTTTATCAATTAATGGATCAATGGTGGAATCCTAGTCTTGGTATTTTTCTCCAAAAGTTTGAACTATTTTTTATTTGCATGTTTAATTTAAATCTATAAAAATTGTTTTCTTCACAAGTCTGAAAAGACCCAGTTTTTACCACTACTACAATCACTATTTGAAAACCATCAGTCATTATAAGAGATTTGAATGCTACTCTTTCCTTCCATGATAGGAAATCTGTTTCTACTCATAAGCCTTCAACTACTTTCATTATTCAGCAA
>NW_020630764.1:0-1469 GCF_003573695.1 Papaver somniferum
AAATATTTAGATAGCAAAATAATTTTTGTTACCAAGACGACCATATTTTGCTATCGTTTTGGTGTGGATCTTACGGATGGATTTAGAATCAGCAAAATGTCTTTACAAATACAAACTTTAAAAGGATGGAAAAGAGCAACCAACAAAAGTTGAATGAAAACAGGATCAACGAACCCAGTGCGTAGCCCAAATACTGTCTCGTCCACTTTTTAGGTATGCCTTAGTGTTTGGGTCGAAAGTTTGTCCAAATTAGTGTTTGGGTTGTTGATCCGCTAGTCAACAAGGTCAACTAGCGGTTTTGGTCAAACCTATAGTTACAGTAACCATCTACGGTTAAACCTCTCTTGAGCATTTCTCCGAACACTCAGCAAGCAAGTCAATTCTTCGCTCATACTAATCATATCCATTCTTTCCTGATAATCATAAATTATAAACACATCTAAACATTATATATCATGACTCATGAGTTCTGGAATGTGAGCAACAAATCTTCTCCATATAAAGACAACATCGACATGTAAGCTCATCGAGAAAAAAGTCCATAGTATTCTCATCAAATATTGGTATTCTCAGTTTGTGTTAAAAGCCAGACACAAAGATGCCTGCTAGTGCTAATTAAGTTAACTAAATTAATACAGTTTATCAAATGCCTTCAAAACAAATTGAAATAAACTACTTATTGGCCATGCCTCCTTTGATGATTCCAGCAGAAGAATCATGGTATTTAACTGCTGTCTTCTGACATTAAACCAGTCTGATTAAAGACCTGTAAGCCATCCAACTGCTTGAGCACAAACGAAACAACAACTTTGGGCGTAATTGAGAAAATGACATGAAACTTGTGGGAGCTAAAGAGTACCGATGATGTACTACCTGCACCAAAAGGATTTGAGTGGCCATCGCTATCATCGATCAACTCCTAGTGAAAGAACTCTGATCCGCTTAATTGGAAATTGGGTGAATATAAAGACTTCAACTGACGTGAAATTCTTAACTGTATGACCAGAAAACGTGGTTGACTAACGAGTCAACGACCCAAACACTAATTTGGACAAACTTAGGACCCAAACACTAAGGCATACCAAAATCTAGGACCCAAACACTAATTAACTTCTTTTTTTTTGATACGCGAAAGCCGGACCCAGGTCCTTACCCGAACCCAGCCAGTTGGACTGGCCCCATTGCCAAACCCAACACCGTTCAACCCACTAATCTATTACAAACCTTTATGACGGCGGGGATTGAACCCAAGTACTTTTTTATTGTCCCGAGACATTGAAAGGCAATCTAGGGGTACCGTTACCTATGACGAGCAAAAAAAATAAAGAGAGAATTTTCCCCTGACATAAAAGTCAAAGAAAGTTTAACATGGATACAATTAATATTACGGCTAACAAACAGGCACGGGTTAAGCCCTAGTAAGTGTACATAAGTTAGTTTAATTTAAGCAAATACTTTTTAAAAAAAAA
>NW_020630765.1:0-976 GCF_003573695.1 Papaver somniferum
TCCAAGCCCTAACCCCTTTTATCTCTCACAGTTCCTCCCCTGTATTCTCCAGTAACCCCCCAAGATCCCCAAAAGAGATGGTGTTCTTCGTTTATAAAACAAACTCCACGTGTACGAAAACAAGAAGAAGAGTACAATATGTACACATGTGTCTAATATATGCATAACTATTTAGGCACCCAGCAGTTTTAACACTAAGGCAGACCTTACTATTTAGGATTTAATATTCATTACCACATTAACCTGAATGTGATAAATGCACCAGATTATTAGAGTTTAGGCATTCTGGGTGTGTGCACTAGGTAACGGGCTCACTTGATCCCAAGAAAAGGTACGTAGCGTCACACATCCTTTGCAAGGATGTCAATTTATAAGCAGTATTCATGGGATAAAATTAGAATGAGCATGGCTTGATGTAAGCAATCATAGACAATGTCAGAGGATAAATGAATACACGAAGAACAATTCATGAAAACACGACGCATAATTGAGGTGAAAAGGGTGTTGAAAGTGCAATGTCTAGATGAAGGCAAGTGGAAAGTTAATCCAGGCAGCTGTTTAGAAATTCTAACAGCTAAAAATACCAACCAATGATAAAATTTGATGCAGGAAGACTCATTTATGAATACCCATTGTATGTACACCTTTCATCATCCACCACGTGTACAGAAAGAGACACGTGGAAGGCATGCAAAACAACATATCAAAACATGATAGCAAGCATCTCATCAGAAAATGCCACCGGTCAGCAGACCTGATGGTCAGGGACAGAGGATCACAGAGGTATGATGGCTCAGAGGAGCACCAGATAATACCCCTTGGGTGTTATCACACCCAATCCCGAGGAAGATCCCAGATCAACGGCCGAGAGGAAGTTTGGCTGACACAGATGTGACCAGACAAAGAGACACTTGTCTGACACGAGCAGACACCCATCTACCCGCATTAAATACCAAAGAGATATACACGTGTCAAT
>NW_020630766.1:0-357 GCF_003573695.1 Papaver somniferum
TGGATATAGAAAATCATTTCTATGGTTTTTGGTGTCCAATTTAAAAATCCTTCTTTTCTTTCGAAATTAAGGTCGCTCTTGTTGTTCTTTCGGGAATGACATCAAATGGGGGAGAGTTCTTTTGAACTTGTGCTTAATAGTAATATCTTGTGGGGCGTGCGGATGTGGAATTTTATAGGGGTTATCTTGTATCTTAAAACTCCTTGATGAATGCATTTAGCTTTGGATTTATGATTGCATCTAAATTAAGTTGGTATGTATTTTTCTTTTAGTCTATGAAATGTCTCTTGTGGAAATTTCATTATGATCCCGTTCTTGTACCTTTGCCAATTTTATTGACAAAAAGGGGGAGAAATA
>NW_020630766.1:557-793 GCF_003573695.1 Papaver somniferum
TTAGTGATCAAAACTATGAGTCTTGATTTCTAGCCTACATAGCTAAGTCTAGGACTAGGATAGAAAAGTATAGTTGAGCTCAAGGACGTCATGGCGATTCATCATACAACAACGAATATCTACTCAAGGAACCGTGGAACTTCATCAACAAAAAGGTATGTGGAGACTTGAACTTATCTATCACTCAAAAGTCTATCTCTTATATCTCCTACTTCTTATGAGACAAAAGTCGTATG
>NW_020630766.1:815-1000 GCF_003573695.1 Papaver somniferum
TGTGTTGGTAAAGCGTTTCGCTTTGATCAAGTTTATCTTCACCTAGTGACGAAAGTCATGAAAAGTTTCAATTACTTTGAGAATTGCTCTGACGTGAAACGGTCTGTGAATAACGGTTATATAGCGTCCTCTGAGAATGTCTCAATGATTAGAATGAGAGTCTAGATTACATAACCATGTATTCC
>NW_020630767.1:0-528 GCF_003573695.1 Papaver somniferum
ATGGCATGTACGATAGCATTTAAGCCGTCAGAATTATGCTTTGCAACAAGAATTTCTTCTGGACTATATCTATCTATATACTTAGGTATAGATATATCGCCTTCTGTATTAACCGGAAGATCATAACTATTAACAACACGTACCCATGTTTGAAAATCACGAGCTTGAAGAAAAGCACACATAACAATTTTCCACCATAAGTAGTTTGATCCATCGAAGACTGGTGGTACGTTTATGGAGATAGAATTCATTTCCATAGAGTCAGATCGCTACAAACACAGACTTATAAGGTCTTTAATGTATTTGCCTGCTCTGATACCAATTGAAAATGCGGGGGTACAACAACCACACCTAATATTTCGTTTAGCAATCTGTATGGACTAACTCTAATATACTTTCAAGAGAATCAATTAGACTCAATCTTAATAAAGTATATCAAAGACTTATATCTCTCTTTCTCGATTCAATACTTACTCAAGCGAATAGAAATTTGCGAGTCTAATTGAATACAAGAGAAATCACTTGAAC
>NW_020630767.1:539-1000 GCF_003573695.1 Papaver somniferum
CTTACTCAAGCAAATAGAAATTTGCGAGTCTAATTGAATACAAGAGAAATCACTTGAACGGTACCAAAGACCAATGTTCAAGTATCAATCAATTTCAATCAACAACCAAAGGTTGGATTTACCAATTGATTGATTCAAATGCACAACTGTGATATTTCAATTATATAACAAAATATAATGCGGAAAAAAAATAACACAGACAACAGAAGTTTTGTTAACGAGGAAACCGCAAATGCAGAAAAACCTCGGGACTTAGTCCAGATTGAACACACATTGTATTAAGCCGCTACAGACACTAGCCTACTAAAAACTAACTTCCGTATGGACTATAGTTGAACCCCAATCAATCTCACACTGATCCAAGGTACAATTATGCTCCTACGTCATTGATCCCAACAGGATGCTACATACTTGATTCCCTTAGTTGATCTCACCCACAACTAAGAGTTGCTACGACCCAA
>NW_020630768.1:0-413 GCF_003573695.1 Papaver somniferum
TTTCATCGTATTCACTTTGTGATGTTCTGGTGGTGGTGGTAGTGGTTGAGATTGCGGATGCCCTACCAAAAAGTCGCTTAGTTTTCCTTGATCTATCATTCTCAGAATAATTCTCTTTACATTTCTGCAATCATTTGTGGTATGTCCATGAAAATAATGATAAGAACAAAATTCATGACTTCTGTGGTTTGGTGGTGGTTTCGTTCCCATGTTCCATGGTGTTGGTATATTCTCCATAAAAATTATAGCTTCCCATATCTTCTACACACTTGCCTTTATAGTTGGCATCTTTATTTCTTCCCATATTACTTTGTGACCTCCTTGCCCTCTATTAAAGTTTGGTCTTTGACCTCCATAAGTTTCTTGCGGTTGATCGAGTCTTTGAATCTTGTTATTTCCTCCACGACTGTAGA
>NW_020630768.1:613-1000 GCF_003573695.1 Papaver somniferum
TCTTTGACCTCCATAAGTTTCTTGCGGTTGATCGAGTCTTTGAATCTTGTTATTTCCTCCACGACTGTAGAAATTTCTTTCTCTTTCATAATCTTCTTGATCTCGGCTCCCCATAGCTACCGATTTATGTTGATTGTTACTTGTCTCCTTTTCTTGTTGTACTTGCGAAGTATTCGCCACTGTGTTTATTAGCTTGGGTAATAAGCTTGCATTCGCTGTTTGTGAGCTGGTGTTCGCAACTGGATATGATTCCATTTCATTTTGTTTTTCCTCTAAAGCAATGTATTCTTCTTGAAGTTCTCGTAATTCAGTCATTGTAATCGTATTCTTGACTCTGAAAATTTGAACATACAACAGGTTTGTTGAAAACATAGCATTGATAAATGA
>NW_020630769.1:0-330 GCF_003573695.1 Papaver somniferum
ATATGGATTTCCTCCTGAACAGTATCAGGCGGATCAGGTTGTGGAGTCTGAATAGACTCAAGCGATACCTCAGATGCACTAGGCTTGAGTCCCAAGTTAGGGACTTCTACTGGGGATAATTGACAATCTCTACCCCCAAATTTAGGGTAATCACTATTATCCGTAAGACCTTTAACTATGGCTTGAATTTCCGGATCCGGAGAGTATTTAAAATACTCTAGAGCTTCTTCTAGTTCACTTCCCCCAAACTTAGAGTTTTGGGTGTCTCTAGATAAACTAGTCACAATATTCCTAATTTCTAGACCATCCGGTTTCTGAAAAAGGTCAATT
>NW_020630769.1:530-714 GCF_003573695.1 Papaver somniferum
AAATAAGTAGTGTCTTTTATTCTAGCCTCGTCCTCTAAATTAGGCAAATATTCACTATTGATATCAAGGGTAGAATTAGAAACCCTATTTTGGAAATTTAGATTATTTCGAGCAGCATTATCCAACTGTTCATTTTCTCCCTCTAGACGTGCCTGAATTTCACCGAGCATAACACTTATACGTT
>NW_020630769.1:786-1000 GCF_003573695.1 Papaver somniferum
TTTATACGTCCTTTCAATCCGTTGTTGGGTCTCTTCTAGAGATGGAACAGGTTCAGAAATATCATAATCAGGACTAGTTTCCAAAAACGAGTAACCAGTACTACAGTGTTCCTGATTTTCTTGCTCGTAAGACCAATTCGCGTGTGGATAGTAATTGGGCTCACCATGGTATGAACCATAACCTTGAAAAGGTTGGCGTTCCCAATTATTATTC
>NW_020630770.1:0-591 GCF_003573695.1 Papaver somniferum
TCGATCTAACGGTTGAGAGATATTGGCTTGAATCTAAATCAGGTTTTCATCTAACGGTGAATAGAGTTTGCTTTGTACCTAAGGAAAAACCCTGATTTGAAGGCTATATAAAGGAGACTTCTAGCATCGAGCAAACCTAATCCCCACACGTCTGTGTGCTACTAGTGCTCTCGCTAGAGTCGATCTCCATTAAATATTGAGTTTCTTCTCTAAACTCGAGTTAACGACTTAAAGACTTCACTGGGATTGTGAATCCAGACCGATACTACTTTTATCGTAGTTGTGTGATCTGATCTTGCATCTTCTATCGTACGAGTACAATCGATTGATTGGCTTGAGATCGTGAGAGTTCTCTGATAGGCAAGATAAAGAAGTCACAAACATCTTCTTCTTACTGTTTGTGATTCCTCGACAATCCGCTTGTGTAGTCAGGAAATATTGTAGAGAGGTGATTGATTAATCTAGGCTGTTCTTCGGGAATATAAGTCTGGATTATCAATTGGTTCCTGTTACCTTGATTTTATATCAAAAGACGGAACAAAACCTAGAGTTTATCTGTGGGAGACAGATTTATCCTTTTGATAGACTTTT
>NW_020630770.1:602-954 GCF_003573695.1 Papaver somniferum
GGAACAAAACCTTGTGTGAGACAGATTCGTTTATTATCAAATCTGTGATTTTGGGTTGCAGCAACTCTTTGTTGTGGGTGAGATCAGCAAAGGGAATCAAGTACGCAGTGTCCTGCTGGGATCAGAGGCGTAGGAGTACAACTGTACCTTGTATCAGTGGGAGATTGGTAGGGGTTCAACTATAGATCAGTTCGAAGTTAGATTGGAGTAGGCTAGTGTCTGTAGCGGCTTAATACAGTGTGTATTCAATCTAGACTAGGTCCCTGGGTTTTTCTGCATTTGCGGTTTCCTCGTTAACAAAACTTCTGGTGTCTGTGTTATTTCTTTTCCGTATTATATTTTATATAATAGA
>NW_020630771.1:0-132 GCF_003573695.1 Papaver somniferum
TTTTTCTTTTTCTTTTTCTTTTATGGGCTTGTCTTAATTATTATTATTGTTTTTATTTTCTTTTATGGGTTGTGCTAATTTATGCTAGGTTTAGTTCAAAAAATTTTCCAAAGCCCAATTTTAAGCCAAAAA
>NW_020630771.1:171-570 GCF_003573695.1 Papaver somniferum
TTCCAAAGCCCAATTTTAAACCAAAAACAAAATCCCTTATTAAAACCAAAACCCACTCAAAACCAAATCATCAAAACCCATTTTAAACCAAAATATTGGGCCTTTTTGTGGTCCAAAATTGTTTCCGATTGCTCTGTCTGACCAACATGTTAGTTGAGGTACCTACAAGGACATGATTGTGACCTATACAGACCAAACAAACAGACTTGTTAGAATTAATCAAGAAGAACCTATCGAAATTCTGAGTTCTGAGGTAGACAGCCCAGATCAAACCGAAAAATGGGAGAACCCCGTACCCTCAAGGATTATATGTACCCAACTAGAGCCAGTCAACCTTCTTGTATTGTGCTACCCGAGGATAATGGCCATTATGAGCTGAAATCGAGCACAATACAGATG
>NW_020630771.1:770-1000 GCF_003573695.1 Papaver somniferum
ATTACTTTGCCTTGCTCACTGCCATAGTGCCTTGTCTCCATTGCTAGCTTAGGAAAATTTCTCGTATGCTCCCACTCCCTGTGGACTGATCCCTTGCTTACTCTCTATACTAAAACTTGGCTTGTATACTTGCAAGTCTTTTGTGTGTCGTTCCCAAGCACACCATATCTCTTTGTACAAACCTTTCGTCAAAGGTTGTGCGAAATTCTCCTTGTACTTTAGCCAATCAA
>NW_020630772.1:0-145 GCF_003573695.1 Papaver somniferum
AACATGTACGTGTATGTTGGTTCGACATAGTAACCCAAAAGGTTAACCATATGAGCAATTCATATTAACCTTGTTCTTCTTCACCATAACTAGTTCAATTGACTCAAATGAACTAGTTAAAGAGTTGTTCAATTGCTATGAGATC
>NW_020630772.1:345-719 GCF_003573695.1 Papaver somniferum
ATATGTATCACTCCCCCTTAGTCAATACTCCATCTCGATCATGGAAACCACTCCCCCTTACACAATGATCCGAAAACCATATGTATTTGTAGTGTGAACTACAATATTTCTCCCCCTTTATTGGCAAAGGTACAAGAATGGGATCACAATGAAATTTCCACAAGAGACATTTCATGACCAAAAGAAAAATACATACCAACTTAATTTAGATGCAATCTAATAGCCGAAGCTAACATCATTCATCAAGGAGTTTTAGGATACAAGATAACCCCTATAAAATTCCACAACCGCACTCCCAGCAAGATATTAACATTAAGCACAAGTTCAAAATAACTCTCCCCCATTTGATGTCATTCCCGAGAGAACAACAAGAG
>NW_020630772.1:788-1000 GCF_003573695.1 Papaver somniferum
ACAAGTTCAAAAGAACTCTCCCCCATTTGATGTCATTCCCGAGAGAACAACAAGAGCCACCTTAATTTCGAAAGAAAAGAAGGATTTTTTATTGGACACCAAAAACCATAGGAATGATTTTCTATATCCAAAGCTCAACCATATTAACCACAAGTAAACCCATGATTAATTCAATTGGAATACGCAACTAAATCAAACCACAAAAGTGATCA
>NW_020630773.1:0-236 GCF_003573695.1 Papaver somniferum
GAAAATATCAAAATTCTCAGGACTGAGACGCGGACGTCTTGGGGACACGAGCACGCTGTCTTGACCGACCAAGATTGGCTCTTTGGCTGGTCCCATCAATTTTCACATTTTTGACCTAATTTGCACAATTGCTCGTATTAGGTCCAAAACTCTTCCAAACACTTTGGATTTTCATGAAGTGATCGTCAGGCGGTTACGTGACAACCCAGGGCCGGTGTATGACTCCATGGTCGGTT
>NW_020630773.1:406-543 GCF_003573695.1 Papaver somniferum
ATAAATGATTAAGCCAGCATTTAATCATTCTTCCACCAACAAATCGTCAACTCTTCAGGAGTTCTTCGTATTTGCTCACATGAGCATATGGACACTACATGGTTGATCCACGGTCCCATGTATTCGTACCCTCCTTC
>NW_020630773.1:629-1000 GCF_003573695.1 Papaver somniferum
GGTCCCATGTAGTCGCTCCCTCCTTCGTCCCATGGTTAAAATTCTGACGAACCATGAATTGATCATCAATTGATCAAATTAGGGTTTCTGAATCCAAGGATCATCATTCCAGATTCCAGCCTTAATAATTTTACGACGACATCATGGTCATTAATTTTATTAATTATGCTCGGTTCAACGACCAATATTCTAATTAATATTTCTGGTACGCTGCCAATAATCCATCAGATGAGCAACATATACTCAGACGATCAAATATTCAACAATTCATCACATGGGCAACACTTGTTCAGATGATAAATATTTGCTAAAACAAGGAATATTGGTTCAACAATCAATATTCAACGATACATCGAATGAGCAATACTTGC
>NW_020630774.1:0-404 GCF_003573695.1 Papaver somniferum
GTTTTCGGTTATTTATCCAGATTCGGACGATATGCATGCTCATTTACTTCCGAATGTAGTCATGTTCTTCATTTTTCAAGAACATCGACAGTATTCGGAAGAAAGATTTGATGATTATCTGCCGAATATTGGTGGCCATATCTTCCTGGATACAAACTGCTATTAATCGGTAGTTTAATGAATTTTTTGGCTACCGAATATATTTAAGTAGACAAAAAGTATTCGGAAGAAAACTCACTACCGAATGTATATATTGAAAAAATCTCAAAATTTATGATATAGGAAAAATCCCATTTTGGGGCCAGTATTTATTCGGAAGACAATATAATGTTTTATACCTCCGATTGTGTAGGATAAAATTTTAGAGTTTCTGAACTCCAGTTGATGAATATTCGGTTGTAAAC
>NW_020630774.1:604-1000 GCF_003573695.1 Papaver somniferum
CGCACCAACAAAAATGCTTGCGTGGCCTTTATCCGGTGAATGTGAAAGGTTCAAGACAATTGTTGCCAACTCGGGGTTAGCTAATGCCGCCGAGAATTCATTGTTGGAACATGATCGTGTGGCCATATCGACGTTCGTGGAGAGAATGTATCCTGAGACCGATACTTTCCATATGCCGTTTGGGGAGATGACGATCACCCCGGATGATGTTGTGCAGATTCTTAACCTTCCCGACCAAGGCACAGCTGTGAAGTTTAACTACACAAAGCAGTTAAGTTGGGCACAACTTTATTCTCTAACTAACAAGTGCTTAGGTTGGGATGAAGAGACGACAACAGCAGAGTTTAGGAGGCATGCCAGTTATAGAACAAGACAGATCAACATTACAGCTTTGAT
>NW_020630775.1:0-518 GCF_003573695.1 Papaver somniferum
CTCGGCAGAGACATCAGATTTTGATGATCTATGAGGGAGCGACCGTCGGATGCTTCTGAGAACTGATCTGATGGCTGAGAACGGAGGCGCTTTTGTGTGTAGAAAATGAGGTTGTGCGCACCATTCTTCGCGGCTTCCTTGCGTAGTTTCTCCCGGCTTTTCACTACTTTTCTGCTCTTTTCGCTCCGCGACTCATCCGAACTTTATTTATTACCTAAAAATGCAAAATTAATTAATAAAAATATTTATTCTTGAAAACAATGAAAATACAGAATATGGGATAAAATGTAGAATTAATGCATAAAAGATGAGTTAAAATGCCAACAAAAAGGGATAAATATATACAATATTTGGCACTCATCAGCAGGCCTTGGCACGGAGATGCGGCTGGCACGACATGCCATTGGCACATGTGGTGCGGCCGGCATGGTTGGCATGCCTTGGTGCGGAGACGTGGTTGGCATGGTTTGCCATTGGCACGGTGGTGCGGCTGGCATGGTTGGCATGCCTTGGCGCGG
>NW_020630776.1:0-476 GCF_003573695.1 Papaver somniferum
CATGCAAGCAATAATATTTAGACGGGATTCATAACTTCTACAGTCGATCGGTGTCTACCCGGTCTTTTCGCTAAGTTCTTCATCAAGGCACCTCCAATTTCGACCACCTAGGTCTTTACATCAATTTTTCTACCCAGGTCCTCTATCTAGGTCTTGTCAGAAGAAGGGAAAACGAAAGAGAGAGATTCAACAAAATACTGGGGGCTGACGGTCCACCGATCATGACAATCAATTTTACAGCCCAACACTCGTGGTTCCGGGCTCTCCAGTGCTAATCACTCATCATAAAAGGAATGCTACCACCGGACATGAAATCATGGTCATTACATAATCCCCTCTTGAGAGCAACCTCAGTTATGGTCCCATGACCAGGGTTTCAAAAGTAATGTTTCCACGACTAACAGAAACAAGATGGCAATCAAGCACCATGCTCATGTGTCAATCAAGGGTCCTGATCTCATATGAATCAATAGCAT
>NW_020630776.1:487-999 GCF_003573695.1 Papaver somniferum
GATGGCAATCAAGCACCATGCTCATGTGTCAATCAAGGGTCCTGATCTCAAATGAATCAATAGCATTGAAATCCTACACCAACTAGTTTTTGGTATGGGAGTGATGCATGGAGGACCAAAACAACCCCTGCACTTGGGTATTCATACACCACTACATGATTCTCAGTTACTGAGGAAGCTTCTACAATCAGGGCAACAGTTTCTTCAATATTCTCTGCTGGTGGCTCAGTTTCTTCTATCACTGAAGCAGCAACAATCGAAGTTTCCATAACTTCAGTTACAACCTTCTCATGGCCTTGAAGTGCAGGGATGGTTGTCTCTTCATCAACAACTCCAGACCAGCTCGAGTTATCCTTATTGGTTTCAATATCCTCAACTTCGGTATTTGGCACCTGATACGAAGATTACATGAGGTTAGAGCAATCTAAACATGAAACCAAGTGAGATTATAAAATGCAGTATGAAAGCAGTGCAACATCATCAAATTTCATCATAATGCACCTGAGATATGA
>NW_020630777.1:0-447 GCF_003573695.1 Papaver somniferum
ACACTCAATCACAAATCATGGGTTTAACGGTTCTACCAAAAAAAAGTTTCGGTTCTACCTCCATGTGAGTACTGTGCATAGTCACACTAGCTTTCCAAAATTCGGTTGACTAGGTACTAGGATCAGTTCCCCACATATATATGATATCTAACTTATATGTGTTGCATATGTCCATAGGATCGGTTCCCCTTTGCCTAAAAACATGTTGCACATGTCCATAGGATCGGTTCCCCTTTCTGCTACAAACTTGTTGCACCTCATACAAGGATCGATTTCCTTTTGTGATGTGTTTCACTGATGAGTGCCAAATATTGTATATATTTATCCCTTTTTGTTGGCATTTTAACTCATCTTTTATGCATTAATTCTACATTTTATCCCATATTCTGTATTTTCATTGTTTTCAAGAATAAATATTTTTATTAATTAATTTTGCATTTTTAGGTA
>NW_020630777.1:647-1000 GCF_003573695.1 Papaver somniferum
GCTGAGCAGGTGAGTTCCATCATTCTGAACAAAACTCCACCCAAGTTTAGGGATCCAGGATGTCCAACAATTTCTTGCACTATAGGAGAACACACGGTCAATAAAGCGTTATTAGACCTAGGTGCAAGTGTTAACCTACTGCCATATTCTGTTTATGAGCAGTTAGGGCTTGGGGAGTTGAAACCAACATCTATCACTCTACAACTGGCAGACCGATCTGTCAAGATTCCTCGTGGGGTGGTGGAAGATGTTTTTATCAAGGTTGACAAATTCTATTTTCCCGTAGACTTCATTGTCTTAGACACTCAACCTGTACAAAACCCGGATAGTCACATTCCTGTCATTTTAGGACG
>NW_020630778.1:0-433 GCF_003573695.1 Papaver somniferum
AATCGACTCTAGCTATGCAACTAGTATCACACGTAAGGTGTGGGTATTAGGTTTCCCAATTGCTAGAGTTCTCCTTTTATATAGTCTTTCAAATCAGGGTTTGCAATCAATGTTAGCTTGGTAACAAAGCATTCAATATTCACCGTTAGATGAAAACCTGATTATATTCAAGATAATATTTCTCAACCGTTGGATCGAAAACTTAGCTTGTTACACACAAATGAAATGTCCAATTTTGAGTTTATGTAGTCGTTCCCAAACATTAACATTTGTTGGTTCAACAATAGTTAACCAAATGGTTAGCCATATGATTACTTTCATATCCACCATATTCTTCTTCACCAAAACTAGTTCAAATGACTCAAATGAACTAGTTAGAGAGTTGTTCAATTGCTTAGATCTTATGTAACTACACAAGACACAATCGAAGCAA
>NW_020630778.1:444-1000 GCF_003573695.1 Papaver somniferum
TAACCTTTGGTTTCTTCTTCTAAAACCAGGTTAACAACTTAAAGACTTCATTGGGATTGTGAAGCCAGACCGATACTACTTTTCTTGTAGTTGTGTGATCTGATCTTGCATCTTCTATCATGACGAGTACAATTCTAATAATTGGCTCGAGATTTATATCTCCGATAGGCAAGATAGAAAAGTAATCACAAACACTTCGTCTCATCGTTTGTAATTCCACAATATCTTTTTTCGCAGCGTCGATTAGGATTATTGTGAGGTGATTGATAATACTAGGATGTTCTTCGGGAATATAAGTACGGTTTATCAATTGGTTCCTGTTCACCTTGATTTATCAAAATACGGAACAAAACTCGTAGGTATATTCGTGGGAGATGGATTTATCTATTACCGTAGACTTTTCTGTGTGATACAGATTTGTTTATTAAAGTCTCTGACTTTGGGTCATAACAACTCTTAGGTATGTGTGAGATCAGCTAAGGGAATCAAGTACGTAGCATCCTGCTGGGATCAGAGACGTAGAAGCATAATTGTACCTTGGATCAGTGTGAGATTG
>NW_020630779.1:0-1000 GCF_003573695.1 Papaver somniferum
GCATGCCCATTCTTCTCTCTTTTTTGTGGAGGATGAGCTAGGACGAGCCTATTCCCTCCTTTTGGTAGAGGATGGGCTAGGGCGATCCTATCCTCTCCCTTTTTTTTTTGCAGAGGATAAGGTAGGGCGAGCCTATTCCCTCCTTTTTGTAGAGGATGGGCTAGGGTGTGCCTCTTCCCTCCCCTCTTTTTTCTTTTGTAGAGGATGAGCTAGGGAGAGAATATTCTCTCCTTTTTGTTAAGGATGGGATAGGGTATGCCTCTTCCCTCCCCTCTTTTTTTTTGTAGAGAATGGGCTAGGGCGAGCCTACTCTCTCCTTTTTGTACAGGATGGGATAGGGCAAGCCTATTCCCTCCCTCTTTTTTTTTTTGTAGAGGATGGGATAGGGCGATCATATTCCCTCCTTTTTGTAGAGGATGGTCTAGGGCGTGCCTATTCCTCTCTTCTTCTTCTTTTTTGTGGAGGATGAGCTAGGCCGAGCCTATTCCCTCCTTTTGGTAGAGGATGGGCTAGGACGAGCCTATTCCCTCCTTTTTTGTGTGTGTGTAGAGGATAAGCTAGGGCGATCCTATTCCCTCCTTTTTGTAGAGGATGGGCTAGGGTGTGCCTCTTCCCTCCCCTCTCTCTTTTTTTTTTTTTGTAAAGGAAGAGTTAGGACGAGCCTATCCCTTCCTTTTGGTAGAAGATAGGCTAGGGCGAGCCTATTCCCTCCATTTTATTTTGTAGAGGATGGGCTAGGGTGTCCCTCTTCCCTCCCCTCTCTTTTTTGTAGAGGATGAGCTAGGGCGAGCCTATTCCCTCTTTTTTGTAGATTTGCTAGTTGACCGGGTGCCTTTGGCATTCCCGTAGCCTTTTATGGATTTGTCAGCTAATTGGGCGCCTTTGGTATTTCCATAGCTTTTTGTATATTTGTCAGTCAATCAGGCGCCTTTGGCATTCCTGAGACTTTTTGTAGATTTTTCAATCAACCAGGCGTCCTTGGCTGATCCGAGACCTTTTG
>NW_020630780.1:0-418 GCF_003573695.1 Papaver somniferum
TGCAAGTTGGTAAAATCTCTTTATGGCTTGAAGCAAGCTCCCATGCAATAGCATGAGAAGTTTGACAAAGTAGCTTTGTCACATGGTTTTGTTGTAAATGATGCTGATAAATGTATCTATAGTAAGCATGATAGTTCTGGATGTGTGATTCTCTGTTTGTACGTTGATGATATGCTTATTTTTGGATCTGACATATCTCGTGTGGAAGAAACAAAGAAGTTTCTTAACTCTAACTTTGATATGAAGGACTTAGGGGAGGCTGATGTGATCTTGGGAATCAAAATCCTAAGAAAGGGAGATGAGTTGGTTTTAACCCAATCTCATTACATTGAGAAATTTCTCAAGAAGTATGGTCATTTTGATGACAAACCAGCCCCTACTCCTTTAGAACCTACTATAAAGTTAATGAAGAACACTG
>NW_020630780.1:429-1000 GCF_003573695.1 Papaver somniferum
ATCATTTTGATGACAAACCATCCCCTACTCCTTTAGAACCTACTATAAAGTTAATGAAGAACACTGGGCGTACTCATGCGCCACTTGAGTATTCTAGTATTATTGGAAGTCTTATGTATGCTATGCATTGCACAAGACCGGACATAGCTCATGCCGTGGGATTGCTATGTCGTTTCTCAAGTAACCCAGGAGTTTAACACTGGAAAGCAGTTTCAAGAGTTTTGGCTTACTTGAAAGGAACCATTGACTATGGTTTGCATTATAACGGCTATCCCGTTGTATTAGAAGGATACAATGATGCTACCTGGAACAATGTAGAATCCAAATCCAAGTTTACTGGTGGATGGATATTTACATTAGGAGGTGCTGCTGTGTCTTGGAGTTCCAAGAAGCAGACCTGCATTTCTGACTCAACAATGTTGTCAGAATTGATAGCGTTAACCGATGCATGTAAGGAGGCGGAATGGCTTAGAAACTTACTTGTTGAAATCCCATTTTGGAAGAAGCCATGTCCAGCGGTCTTGATTAATTGTGATAATCAAGCAACTATTTATAATGTCTCTAACAAGAC
>NW_020630781.1:0-315 GCF_003573695.1 Papaver somniferum
ATTCACCTATTCAAAAGGACGAGGATTTGACTAGAGATACCCCCGTTTTAGACGATGTAGTATTTCCTTTTGATTACGAAGCTAATAATGGTTTAGAGGAACGAGTTTTTTCTGAGAATATTGTTTTAGAGTCTAACGATTTAGAAACATTAGTCTTAGACAAAGAAAGTGAACTCATAGAGATGAGTGAGGATGAACCTGACTTAGAAGAATCAATTAACCATTTTCAGGAATCATATGACCTTGAAATTAGGGAAGTTGTGACTAGTCTTTCTAGAGACACTGAAAACTTTAAGTTTGGGGGTGATTATCATT
>NW_020630781.1:424-727 GCF_003573695.1 Papaver somniferum
TTATTAAGTTTTGAGACTAAACCTAATTACTTTAGGAGATTAGGGTCGAAACATTTGTTTAAGGAAGACCACCACTCTCATTGTGGTCAGCTGTGTGAGTCAAAACTGATTGACTTTAAGGATCCACAATTATTCAGGTTATTATTATGTGCTTCTAAGTTTTTACTTGAGTTTTTCCAGACTCTAATACCTGAACCGGACCTTAGCTTTGAGGAATTCCAGCGCATGAAAATATTTTATCTAGACCCTTTCATAGAGCCTGAACCTGAACCACAGCTAGATGTAGTTGTCTTAAACAGGAAA
>NW_020630781.1:738-1000 GCF_003573695.1 Papaver somniferum
GCTTTGAGGAATTCCAGCGCATGAAAATATTTTATCTAGACCCTTTCATAGAGCCTGAACCTGAACCAAAACTAGATGTTGTTGTCTTAAATAGGAAACTAGACAAGGGTGCGCTTTATTTGTTAATTTTCTTTGCATGTTGCAGATTCCTTTTACTTGTGATAGCTCTATTTGGTTCTGATGACCCACAAATATTTCGTCTATTACTTTATGATACGAGGTGATTAATCCTTTCTTATGTCTGGCTGAAGACGTTAAACTT
>NW_020630782.1:0-592 GCF_003573695.1 Papaver somniferum
AGAAGCTTAAAACTTTATTCACTACTGCCCCGATAGTCCAGGCACCTAACTGGAACCTACCCTTTGAGATTATGTGTGATTCTTCAGGTTATGCTATAGGCGTCGTTTTAGGAAAACGAGAAAACAAATTACTTCATGTGATTTATTATGCTAGCAAAACTCTGAATGATGCCCAAATGAACTACACAACTACCGAGAAGGAACTTTTAGCCATCGTGTTTTCCTTGGATAAGTTTAGATCCTACCTATTAGGTTCTAAGATCATAATCTATACAGATCATGCTGCTTTGAAATACCTTTTATCTATGAAGGATACCAAACCTAGATTTATTAGATGGATCCTATTGTTACAGGAATTTTCCCCAGACATTAGAGACAAAAAGGGTGCAGAAAAATGTAGTAGCAGATCACTTGTCTAGGCTAGTTGTTAGTTCCCCTAGTGATTCCCTTCCTATAAGGGATAGCTTTCCTGATGAACAATTGTTCTCTGTTTCCCAATCACCTTGGTATGCAAATATAGTGAATTATCTTGTTACTGGTCGAACCCCTCAACATTGGGGTAAGCAAGATCGTTCTAGGTTTTTAGCCGAGG
>NW_020630782.1:603-1000 GCF_003573695.1 Papaver somniferum
AGAATTATATTGTTACTGGTCGAACCCCTCAATATTGGGGTAATCAAGATCGTTCTAGGTTTTTAGCCGAGGTTAAGCATTTCTTTTGGGACGATCCTTATCTGTTTAAGTATTGTCCGGACCAGATTATTAGGAGATGTGTATCTGAGAGTGACCAGTCTAGTATTATCTCCTTTTGTCATGAACATGCATGTGGGGGTCATTTTAGTGCTAAGAAGACTGCTGCTAAGATTTTGCAGTGTGGATTTTACTGGCCTTCGTTGTTTAAAGATTCACATAGTCATTGTGTTTCTTGTGAGCGTTGCCAGAAGTTAGGAACCATTTCCCGTACAAATATGATGCCTTTGAACCCTATTTTAGTGATTGAGGTCTTTGATGTGTGGGGCATTGATTTTAT
>NW_020630783.1:0-301 GCF_003573695.1 Papaver somniferum
CTTGGAAAAGAAACACTCTAGGTCGTTTGATTAGTGATAAACCAAGTAGTTCTTCTTGTGAAGGCGGGGAGCTCGAAGACTCTTTTTTTGAGAGTCCTTTTTTTGGAAACTTCAGTTTTGAGAATCTGTCTCTTCGTGAGGAAAATACCCCTAGTACTTCAGCTGTGCCAGCGATGGCAACTTTGAAAGATTACATGTTCCCAACTAGGTCCACCCGAGCTTCGTGCATTAAATTTCCAGCCACTACGGCTAATTTCGAGATAAAACCTAGTATTCTTCAGATGATCCCTATATTCTTAGG
>NW_020630783.1:378-738 GCF_003573695.1 Papaver somniferum
CCATCCACTACGGCTAAGTTCGAGATAAAACCTAGTATTCTTCAGATGATCCCTATATTCTTAGGGAAAGATGATGAGAACCCTTATTTTCATATTAGGGACTTTGAGGAAATTTGTGGGACAATTAGAATAAAAGACCTTACTGATGAAGTCTTGAAACTTAAGATGTTTCCCTTTTCCTTAAGAGATAAATCCAAGACCTGGCTGAACAACCTACCATCTGAATCCATTGAAAAATGACAGGAACTTATTGCTGCTTTCTATATGAAATTCTACCCTAAGCATAAAATTGCGTCTGTTGGGCAGAAAATTAGTGCCACTTTGCAACAAGTGGGAGAGTCTCTTTATAGGTTCTTAGAG
>NW_020630784.1:0-507 GCF_003573695.1 Papaver somniferum
CTTCGGACTGGACTGTAGTTGAACCCTAATCAATCTCACACTGATTCAAGGTACATTTTCTCTCCTTACGTCTCTGATCCCAGCAAGATACTACGCGGCGCCGCCGGCGTGGATTTGTGCTTAAGTAGAATTTTTAGGTTTTTTTTATTTCATTTGTTCTTTTTACGTTTCTTTGGGTGTGTCTTTGTATTACAAGTTTGAAGTTGGATACTAAATACTTGGAATCAAAGCTTAAAGCTAAAAGAGAAGGAAAAAGACAAAGCAAAAAAAAAAGAAGAGCGAAAGAAAAAATTTAAAAAAAAAAGGAGAGAATTTATTTATTTTTATTTTTTTAGAGACCTTCCATTTTTTGTAATTATTATTTTATTTTATTTTTATTTCTTTTCTTTGCACTTTATTTGGACTTTGGACTTGGACAATTATTTTATTTTTTTTAAACCCTAAGGAAGGGTACATTAAATATAAAACTGTTTGCAGGGAAGGACGACGATTACAATATCGTCTCGG
>NW_020630784.1:707-1000 GCF_003573695.1 Papaver somniferum
TCAGCGGGTTTATTGTATGCCTTAAGGTGAATATATGCTGAGGATTTGAATACGGTTGTTTTAATTTCCTAGTAAAGGGCAAGGCCTGTCCAAATTAAGATAAGGACTCGGATTTCATCACAGTTTCCTTCTTGCCCGTTTTAGGAAAACGAAACCAAACGCGAACCTAAGCTTAAAATTTTGACTAGAACGAGACCTATAAGGTAACGAGCTTAGTAGGAAAGTCGTTCGAAAAATATTGGTTACTCTTTTAGCATACTTCGAAGTTCATGATGGTTTCTGTGAGTTGAATG
>NW_020630785.1:0-423 GCF_003573695.1 Papaver somniferum
GCTCTCTGAGAATGTTTCGATCGAAATTTGAAGATGTTCTAGGTGGACTAAAGGGCTGAAACTTCATGGGTAGTTGTGATATGTCATAAAAGAGCTGGTATGGGTGTTTGTTTCGATCAAATTTGGCTGGAAAATCCGTGACAAGGAATCAGGGCAGCCCGTGCATGAGAAGAATAGTTCACGTGTTTTGGAAGATTTATGCGTGTTCTGCTCGTGTATGATGACTCTAGCAACACTCTGGACCGTGAAGAAGATAAATGAGGAGATTTTGCAGCTGTAGAAACACGTGAGAAGCTAAAACAGGGAAGAAAATATTCCTAGAATATTTTTCTTCACTGCCGAGTTTAATGAAAATTTGTGAGAGTTATGGCGTGATATTTTGCTGATGTTGAGTATATATAGGGTGAGGGGATCATAGAGAAG
>NW_020630785.1:547-1000 GCF_003573695.1 Papaver somniferum
GGGGGAGAGATTGGGAGAAGTTTAGAGCACCACAGAGTCAAAAAAATCGAATTTGCAGAGAGACCACCTGTTGCTGCTGCTACCATTGAAGAACACTGAAGAACAAGAAGAACGGACCTGCACCAGCAGTCGTTTTTCTATAGTAATAACGACTCACACCTGAGGGTCGTACATCAAGAAGACTTATTTGCTACAACGTTTGCGACACAGCTGCAGCAGTCTTATTTTTTCACTGAGGGTCGAGAGGATATTAACAAAGTGGGCAAGAGGTAACCAAGACACTAGAATCCACTATTACACATGAATGATGTCAAATATTTCATAACTCTAATTATCCTTTTAATCCTTTATTTCTTAATCCACAAATAATCAAACATATTCTCAAAAATTAATTGTATCCCTTAAGCATAGATTATCTAACCAAAGCATAACCTATCTAATTGAATCACGACT
>NW_020630786.1:0-961 GCF_003573695.1 Papaver somniferum
GTGTTGTAGTGTTAGGCGGAGATATCAAACTTCTATGCACAGCAAGGGAGCGACCGTCGGATTCAACTACCATCTAATCTGAAGGCTTGGAATTTCAGCGCTGTGGTGCTTGGCAGAGACTTCAGATTTTGATGCTCTATGAAGGAGCGACCATCGGATGCTTCTGAGAACTGATCTGATGGCTGAGAAAGGAGGCGCTTTTGTGTGTAGAAAATGAGGTTGTGCGCACCATTCTTCGCGGCTTCCTTGCGTAATTTCTCCCGGCTTTTCACCACTTTTCTGCTCTTTTTGCTCCGCAACTCATCCAATCTTTATTTATTACCTAAAAATGCAAAAATTAAGTAAGAAAAATATTTATTCTTGAAAACAATGAAAATACAGAATATGGGATAAAATGTAGAATTAATGCATAAAAGATGAGTTAAAATGCCAACAAAAAGGGATAAATATATACATTATTTGGCACTCATCAGACGGCATGGTGGGGCCAAGGCCAATGGCGCGGATGGCTTGGCATAGTGGGGCCAAGGGTTTGGTTCGGACGGCTTGGCATGGTGGGGCAAAGGAAAGGTGCGATTGGCTTGGCATGGTGGGGACAAGGGTTTGGCATGCCATTGGCGCATGGTGCGGCTAGCATGGTTGGGGCCAAGGCAAGGTGGGGTTGGTTTGGCATAGTGGGGCCAAAGGTTTGGCATGGACGGCTTGGCATGATGGGGATAAAGAAAGGTGCGGTTGGCTTGGCATGGTGGGGCCAAAGGTTTGGCATGCCATTGGCGCATGGTGCGGCTAGCACGGTTGGCATGCCTTGGCGCGGTAGACGTGGATGGCATGGTTTTCCATTGGCACAGTGGTGAGGCTGGAATGGTTGGCATGCCTTGGCGCGGAGATGTGGCTGGCATGGTTTTCCACTGGCACAATGGTGCGGCTGGCATGGTTGGCATGCCTTGGCGCGGAGATGTGG
>NW_020630787.1:0-444 GCF_003573695.1 Papaver somniferum
GTTAAGAGTTTGACAATTCCCAAACTCAGCAGATATTCACGGACGTGAACTTCCTCCAGTATGCGTACCCGGTCTCCTTCACCAATTTTGTACACACACATATGCATACACTTGGTTCTCGGTTTATGGATTTATATAATAATGTGCGAACACACTATATATGCTTATATCCAAAGATGGTTACATAATCTAAACTTTTCATTTCAATCATTGGAACATTCTTAGAGGATGTTATATAGTTTTCACAAACTATTTTTCATCAAAGAAATTTTCAAGATATTGAAATGTGATGGGTGTCGTAGCCTCAAAAAATTATTAATCTTATTTCCACACAATTAACTAGTAATATAATGGAAGTAAGGATCGTTCCCACGAAGAGCAGTGAGTTTTAATTTTCAACGTGTCACAAAGGGGGTGGTGGTGGTGGGTGGGGGGGGGGGGGGG
>NW_020630787.1:644-1000 GCF_003573695.1 Papaver somniferum
TCGAATGCTTTATCTTTTGTGAATTTATAGGTTGATCCTACTAGTTAGACTCTTAGATAGAGGTCCACTTTTTAGTGTTGTTTATACACAGAATCCCTATGCAAGGTTTCGTGTTCTCTACTTGTGTACAAGTTATTCGATGATTACTTATCTCCTTACTTAATACTAGCAATAGATTGAATCAACAAATCAATTTAGTTGGCCACCTAAACAATCTATCAATCAATCCTAAATATTCAAATAGTATAAACAAACGATAATCATATGAAGAACTTCAAAGTAGATTAATATAATAACTCAAATCTTGTTTACAACTTAGAATTTATCCTCAATCAATAGGTGTTTAGATACTCATG
>NW_020630788.1:0-528 GCF_003573695.1 Papaver somniferum
AAGCATCATCATACATCCGAAGAGCTTCATCAGGGGAGTCTTCTTGACATAAAACATAACATATGTTAAGTCTCTAAGCAAAGAAGAAAAGGGTTGCAGGAGAAACGAATAAAAAA
This sequence comes from Papaver somniferum, assembly GCF_003573695.1. Taxonomy (NCBI): domain Eukaryota; kingdom Viridiplantae; phylum Streptophyta; class Magnoliopsida; order Ranunculales; family Papaveraceae; genus Papaver; species Papaver somniferum. Next base: position 117 of record NW_020630788.1, read on the forward strand.
GCAAAGACTGTTGAGATTTTAGAGTTCAAGAGGTTGAGATTGACCATTATGAGATTGCATATAATATTTTGTTCAACGATCGGTACATCATTTTGAAATGCATCAGGGCACCATGTAAATTTCAACCCTAATAAACCCAGATATTTAGCAGTTATGAGAATCAACATCAAAAATAGCAAACAGAAAACAAAAAAGGACGGAAGGGTCTGATGAAGCAGAGTTGAATATCAAATTCATAAACATGTAAAACTGAAGTACAATAATTCTAAAAATAGCGAAAGGATCAGAAGAATATGAATATGATGAATAATAGGTCGCAAGTTTAACACATATAACCAAGAGATGTGATTATCAGACCTGAAGTTTAATGTAAAGCCTCTACCCATCGAGATGTAAGATCATCCATCATAAT
>NW_020630788.1:539-1000 GCF_003573695.1 Papaver somniferum
TATAACCAAGTGATGTGATTATCGGACTTGAAATTTAATGTAAAGCCTCTACCCATCGAGATGTAAGATCATCCATCATAATAACTTTGTAAGAACCCATATCTCGGAAGTATTCAGCAACTGTGATTCCTGGAATCACCATAATTAGATAAGTTTTTTAATATATAAAGAAAATCACTTGCACGTTTATGACAACCATTTGTAGTTATGACCAGAACGGAACATCATATAGTAGCATTACAAACAGATAATAACCAGATACCACATAATCATCTATAACACTATCTAAAAGGTAGAGTTTGCACTTCATGCAATTTAAGAAAAGCAAAATGCGGAAGGTGTTCTATTTATGCACCACTTCTTGTTAAAGTAAGTTCTTTATTTAAAACAGTTAACGAAACAAAACAGAAAAAAACATCAGATAAAGTCGAGATAGGTTATAAAATGAATAATATGATGAT
>NW_020630789.1:0-341 GCF_003573695.1 Papaver somniferum
CAATTTCAGACAGTAAGTGGGTCACCCCTGTTCAGGTTGTCCCCAAGAAATTAGGTATCACTGTAGTCCAGAATGATAATAATGAATTAATCCCAACCCGAGTGACCATGGGATGGCGTGTGTGTATTGACTATAGGAAATTGAACAAGGTCACAAGGAAGGATCACTTTCCTCTTCCTTTTATCGACCAAATGCTAGAGCGATTAGCTGGACATAGTCACTATTGCTTCTTAGATGGCTACTCCGGTTATAATCAGATCGTTATTGCCCCAGAAGACCAAGAGAAAACCACTTTTACCTGTCCCTTTGGTACCTTTGCGTATAGACGCATGCCTTTCGGG
>NW_020630789.1:415-1000 GCF_003573695.1 Papaver somniferum
TGTAATGCCCCTGCGACTTTTCATCGTTGTATGATGAGCATATTTTCTGATATGGTAGAATGGTTTTTAGAGGTCTTTATGGATGATTTTTCAGTGTTTGGTTCATCTTTTGATGAGTGCTTGCATCATTTGACATTAGTATTGACTAGGTGTAAGGAAAAAAATTTAGTGCTTAATTGGGAAAAATGCCATTTCATGGTTGAATCAGGAATTGTCTTAGGGCACATCGTTTCTTCAAAGGGTATAGAGGTAGACAAAGACAAAATTGACCTTACTAAAACACTCTACGGGTCCCAAAAACCGTAAAATATATTAGGTCATTCTTAGGGCATGCAGGTTTTTACCGTTGATTCATTAAGGATTTTAGCTTGATTTCTAGACCTCTTTGCAATTTTCTTGCAAAAGATGTTAAGTTTGTCTTTTGATGATGCTTGCTTAAAGGCGTTTGATAAGCTTAAAACTTTACTCACTACTGCCCCGATAGTCCAGGCACCTAACTGAAACCTACCCTTTGAAATTATGTGTGATGCTTCGGATTATGCTACAGGCGTTGTGCTAGGTCAGCGAGAAAACAAATTACTCCAT
>NW_020630790.1:0-283 GCF_003573695.1 Papaver somniferum
CGCTTCCAGTTTCCAGTTCAGACATCACCGGCAGTTCTGCAGACGACACTGGTAGCTCTTCAATACTTCCACTATTCAGTCCATCACCAGAACTGCGTGGACGTCATGGCAGGGACTCAGCAGCGAGTTTTCTACCAGTTTCTGTGTCCGACAGCATTGAAACAACACCGTTATCAGTAGAAGAGGATGTGAATACCAGGATGTTGACTGATGATGCCCTTGGTCGTGGCAAACGCACTCGTACAGAAAATGTTAGACACCGAGATTATGTTCAATGGGAGAA
>NW_020630790.1:294-1000 GCF_003573695.1 Papaver somniferum
ATGGCAAACGCACTCGTAAAGAAAATGTTAGACACCGAGATTATGTTCAATGGGAGAACGTTAACACGACTTTGGGTTCTCTCGACTCCTCACCTGTACCTGTCCAATCCTCAGGTAATCCCTATCCTATAACTCATTTTGTGAATTGTAATGCTTTCTCTCCTGTCCATCGTCACTTTCTTGCAGCTATTTTAAGTGATAAAGAGCCAACTTCATTCAAGGAAGCAATGGCTGATCCACGATGGCGACAGGCAATGAGAAGAGAGATTGACGCCTTACTGCTCAATCACACATGGACAGTTGAATCTCTACCTCCGGGAAAGACTGCTATTGGTTGTATGTGGGTCTTTCGCATCAAACACAGATCTGACGGCTCAGTTGAGAGATATAAAGCCAGATTGGTTGTATTCGGTAATCATCAAAAGGAAGGGATTGACTTCACAGAGACTTTTGCTCCTACTGTCAAAATGGTTACCGTACGCACTTTTTTGGCTGTTGCTGCTATTAACAATTGGGAATTGGTTCAAATGGACGTTCATAATGCTTTTCTTCACGGTGAGTTGAATGAGGAAGTATATATGCGACTACCTCCCGGGTTTAGTCATGGCATGTCTGGCAAGGTATGTAAATTGCGTAAATCGTTGTATGGCTTACGACAAGCTCCACGATGTTGGTATGCAAAGTTGGCGAGCGCTTTGCGATCATA
>NW_020630791.1:0-141 GCF_003573695.1 Papaver somniferum
GTTAAAAGAAAACGAACCGCACATAGACCATGTAGTTTGGAACAAAGATTGAGAATTCTTGAATTTCAAAAATTGTATCATGATGATGAGGATAGTGATGATGAAGAATCTGAAATATGTGGGAATAGTGATCAGGAATTT
>NW_020630791.1:341-624 GCF_003573695.1 Papaver somniferum
GCGAGAAACTTTAGATCAGGTTGTGCTCTATCTGCTCATTTTTCTGATCTTGAGCATTTGTCTCCTATTTGTGGCAGTTCTATTTGGTCTTATGGACCCACAATTATTTCGACTATTGGTACACGACTTTGGAAGGTGAATTCTTTTTGAGGTATTTGATGTCTAGCTAATGACTATAAATTTAGCATTTCCTGGGAGGCTCCCGCGTTCATGTGATACGGTAATATCCTTCCTTATTTCTTTTCCCTCCAGTGGTAATAGTTTCTCCTTGTTCATGCTTTTA
>NW_020630791.1:824-1000 GCF_003573695.1 Papaver somniferum
ATAAGTCAGAAAATCCACACAAAGTCAAGACAGTGCACACGGTCCCTGTTTAGGGTTTTGAATTGGTTTGAAAGATTTGGGAGAGATTCTTGCGTGGGATATACTTCAAAACAGTTGAGTTCAAGTCAGAGAAGATTTTGGGAGCAATAGAATAGCTCACAGACGCATACAAAGAT
>NW_020630792.1:0-136 GCF_003573695.1 Papaver somniferum
AGGGCCCAAGTCTTTCAAGTCAATGTTCTCATTCAGTGCATGTTTTTAGTGGAATTGATCACATCTATGTTTGTATCAAGCATATCATCAACATACAAGCATACAATTACACAGACATCCTTAACAAGTTACTTGT
>NW_020630792.1:336-634 GCF_003573695.1 Papaver somniferum
ACTAAAAATTGGAAACTCCACGATGTGGGACTAAAAAGTTTCATTCACAAAATAAAACAATAAATTATAATTTTTTATTAAAATTTTAAAAAATTATTTTTTTATTAATCGTTTTCCAACAGATTTTGGATAGTCATTACTCCTGCTTTCCAAAGAGACGCGCGCCTACAACTGAAGAAGGTTTCTTCTACCTAATGTATTGATGTCATTTTATTATTTATTATGTAATTTTTAATCGTTGCGTATTACAGATTTATAAAGAATTCGTTTTTGGTGTAACCGTTCCATGGCGCAATAT
>NW_020630792.1:645-1000 GCF_003573695.1 Papaver somniferum
GTAATTTGTAATCGTTGCATATTACAGATTTATAAAGAATTCGTTTTTGGTGTAACCGTTCCATGGCGCAATATAATGATCTGCTTTTTTTTTTGAAATATATAACTATTTTAAATATTTATTATTTTGTATTTTTCCAAAAATCATCAGAAAATTGTTTCGTGGTTGCTAATTAAAAAAATTCCCCTTTAATTGAAATTTCATTTATGTAGATCTATAAAATTGTAAACAAAATATTATTAACCGTAAAAATTATGGCCGAAAATAAGGCAATTAGCAAAATAATAGCAAAGACATCGGTCTACCAAATTGGAAATAAATATTTTATTAACCGCAAAATTATGGCCGTAAATAA
>NW_020630793.1:0-481 GCF_003573695.1 Papaver somniferum
GTACTCTTATCCATAGAGTCAGATCGCTACAAACACCGAGTTTTGAGGTCTTGAACGTGTTTTCCTGCTCTGATACCAATTGAAAAAACGGGGGTCTAACAACACCACCCAATATTTCACTTAGCAATCTGTATGGACTAACTCCTAAATACTTTCTAGAGAATCAACTAGACAGTCAGACTCAATATAGGTAAAAGTATCTCAAAGAGTTAATATTTCTCTCTTGTTTTGATTTACTCGAGGTAATAGAAATCAGCGAGTCTTTAATAAAACACAAGGAATAACTTGGATGGTACCAAAGACACTTATCCAAGGATCAATCAATGACAATCAAAAACCAAAGGTTGGATTACTCTAATTGATGATCTAACGCACAACCTTTATTATTTCAATTATAAAGATAAAACAATATAATGCAGAAACTGAAATAACACAGACACCGGAAATTTTGTTAACGAGGAAACCGCAAATGCAGAAAAAC
>NW_020630793.1:492-1000 GCF_003573695.1 Papaver somniferum
AAATAACACAGACACCAGAAATTTTGTTAACGAGGAAACCGCAAATGCAGAAAAACCCCGGGACCTAGTCCAGATTGAACACACACTGTATTAAGCCGCTACAGACACTAGCCTACTCCAAGCTAACTTCGGACTGGACTGTAGTTGAACCCCAATCAGTCTCCCACTGATCCAAGGTACAGTTGTACTCCCTACGCTTCTGATCCCAGAAGGATACTTCGCACTTGATTCCCTTAGCTGATCTCACCTACAACTAAGAGTTGCTACGACGCAAAATCGCAGGTTTTAACAATAAACAAATCTGTCCCATACAGACAAGTCTATCAAAGGAACAATCTGTCTCCCACAAAAAAACCCTAAATTTTTTGTTCTGTCTTTTGATAATAATCAAGGTGAACAGGAACCAATTGATAATCCGGTCTTATATTCCTGAAGAACATCCTAGATAAATCAATCTCCTCACAACAATACTAATCGTAAGGTAGCGAAAAAAGATGTTGCGGAATCA
>NW_020630794.1:0-480 GCF_003573695.1 Papaver somniferum
TTTTTAGGAAACCATTCTCTTAGATCAGATATGCGATCAATCTTTAGAATAAGCTCTTGAGTATTTTAAAGATTCTATGGACCTATAAATTCAGGAAACAGTTTTAGGTTTTCTTGAGAATAATGATGACCCTAAGTTTGGGGGTAGAGAACTAGAAGAATCTCTTGAGTATTTTAAGGACTCTGAAGATCCGGAAATTCAAGAAATAGTTAGAGGTTTGTCTGTGAACCCTAAGTTCGGGGGTAGTGATGGTTCTTGTGATTGTATCGTATCCCTAATTAGAGTCCCTAACTTGGGACTCGAGCCTTGTACATCTGAGATATTACTTGAGTCTTTTCAGACTCCGCAACCCGATCCTCCTGATACTGTCCAGGAGGTAACCCAGGTATTAGAGACCCTTTTTTCGGATGAATCTATTTATCGAGACACACATATGAAGTTCAATTACGCGCCGCAGATAAACCCAGTTGGCTTGACAGA
>NW_020630794.1:491-1000 GCF_003573695.1 Papaver somniferum
ATTTATCGAGACACACATATGAAGTTCAATTACGCGCCGCAGATAAACCCAGTTGTCTTGACAGAAACCTTAGATGAGGACGTGCTCATTCTTTTCATTTTTCTGAATCAGTGCAGTTGTCTCATACTGGTGTCAGCTCTATTTGGTCTTATGGACCCACAATTGTTTCGACTATTGATATATGACTTTGGAAGGTGACAATACTTTTTGAGGTATTTGATGTCTAGCTAAAGATTTTAAATTTAGCATTTCCTGGGAGGCACTCATGCTTACGGTAATATCCTTCCTTATTTCTTTTTCCATCCATCAAGTGGTAACAGTTTCTTATTGTTCATGCTTTGAATTTCATCTTTAGAACATTGAGGACAATGTTAGATTTAAGTTTGGGGGTGGGGAAGAAACTTTTTGTTAGCTCTTAGCTGCAACAAATAAACTCCAGAGCCTAGAAATTTATGCTTATTAAGGTTGGCACTAACCAATCTAAGTGGATGGGAACATCTTGGTTGTAG
>NW_020630795.1:0-447 GCF_003573695.1 Papaver somniferum
CAAATATCTTCTCCCAAAACCATCGACTTCTTCTCTTCTTCCCAAATTTCTCCATCTTCATCCCATACCCTGTCTCTGCCGCAGATACCACTTCTGCCATCACCACCACCTCTGCCACAGCCACCCTACGACTTCCATAACCACTCTAACAAAACACCACCTTACCCTATATCTCTAGCCACTTATTTCACCAATTTCCCCTCTATCCATATCTGAAATCCTAGGTGGGAAATTGGTAAAATAGGTGAGTCTATAGAAGTGATTGAAGACAGGAGAGGGAGCAGGAAGAACAGAGAAAGAATGGGTCGACGCTATAGGTAAGGATTATCCCATCCAATCAAGTAAAAATTGTAACCCTAGTTTACTGTTTCCATTTGGGGATTTGTAAGAACCCTAATTTTGTATTTTGGGGTATAAATAGAGATGGGGGTTAGTGTTGTTGGGGTA
>NW_020630795.1:600-826 GCF_003573695.1 Papaver somniferum
GTGTTTAAATGCTCATAGTGAAACTCCATCTTAGGGCTTCAACACTAGCCTTTCACATTGGATGTCAGGCATCCATTGTAGTTAGAATCATCTAGTGTTGCTGAACTGCAACTCATGCTTAACTTTATATATTGTTCTTTTGATTAATTTTGCTTTAGCTAGACAGTTAATTCTTAGGAGGAGTACCTTAGTTGTGATAGGAGATTTCATATCAAAATGACCCTTG
>NW_020630795.1:837-1000 GCF_003573695.1 Papaver somniferum
TTAATGCTTAGGAGGAGTACCTTAGTTGTGATAGGAGATTTCATATCAAAATGACCCTTGCTATATAGAGGATTGACATCCCTCTTGCTAGTGGTTATAGAAAAACAAAGTTACTGTTAGTGATGAATAATCAGTGTGAGTTAGAGGTGGATTCAAAGACCTT